>NC_091152.1:27358669-27473669 GCF_040958095.1 Procambarus clarkii | reverse complement strand
AAGCCAGATTAGATCCTTTAATCAACAAGGATAAAGCTTCACCCAGTAAAGCTTCACCCACTACAGCTTCAACCAATATTATACCACCAGAAATTAAGCAGTTCTCAGACAATTTATCCACAGTCTCTGTGGATTCTGAAAACCCAATACCTGAAGCTACTAAGTTAACATGCCTCCAAACTAGAGGTGAAGCTGAACAGTAGTAGAAAATGTAAATGAAAATAGCGACAGCACTAATTTCCCAGTCCAGCCTCCTAGGAATAATGCTGGCAATGAGAAAACTGTCATACATCTAGTACTACAATTGCTGGATTTACCTCAACCTGATCAGACTGCTGACTCATTACAATCCTTCAGCATGGAGTTTGAGTCACTACTAAGAACATTCAGACTTAAGGTTGATATAACTACTAGTGAATGGATGACCAAAGTAGTCCTTCAACGAAAATTGTCCAGCGATATACTAGATGAATTATATGCACATCAACATAACACCATCCTGACAGTACAGGACATCACTGAAGGTTTACATTCCATCATAAACAAACGACGAGCAAATGAGGAAGTTAAAGCCTCTTGCAAGCCTTCAGAAATAGAAAATAATAGTCAATTAAAGGGTAAAACAACTTCCCCAAATAAACATCAGTCAATTACTCAAACATCAAGTTGCAGAAAATCTGACAATGCAGCAGCATCCTCCAAGCCTACTGTTACTAGTTCACCCAAACCGGTAACTTCCAAACGTGCAGTAGGCTGGTGGACATGTATGTTCTGCAAAAAGAAACATTCAACATACTGTTGTGCTAATTATCCAACCAGAGACATTCGTATGGAGCGACTCCAGGAATTAGGGAGATGTTCAAGGTGTCTCAAGTCACACAACATAGACTATTGTGATACCCAATTCAACACCTGCAACAGGTGTAGAAGAGGTAGGCACCATGCAGCACTGTGCAAATATACGAAATTAACGTATTCAAGACCCAAGGTGGAAGATAGCATTCCCACCACAGTACAATACTGCAAGGTGCAACAAACAAAGAGTATCCAATTGGCAAAGTCTAAAGGTAATACGACTTTGCCTATTGCCCAAATTACCATCCTGAATAAGAGGGACAAGGTCCATACCCGTGGGATGTTTGACCAAGGGTCCCAGACAACATATGTCACTAAAAAGCTGGCAGATGAACTACAATTAAGGCCTGTAGCCCAGATGTCATTCAATATCTCAGGGTTTGTAACAGATGCAGGACCTCAAGTCTACCAGGTGGTACAACCATCAGTACGTTTAGGCAGGTACGTCTGTCAAGTACAAGCCATTGTGGTGGACAAAATACCAGTAGACCTACAAGTTCAAGGTCTGAGAGCAACAGCCAAATTCCTGAGAAATAGAGGAATAAAATTGGCAGATAATATTAAGTCTGATCACCTCACCGACTTCGGTCTCCTTGTAGGGACAGACTATTGTCATCGATTCATCGGTAGCCCTACTAAATATCAGGGTATAACCATGTTAAACTCTGCAGGAGGTAAATTACTCTCAGGCCCAGTATCAAGCCTGAGGAGACCTATGCTTGCAGATAAACAATACCAGCAGAAATCTAAATTTGTCAGCTGATTATATTTCTCCAGTAGCATTATACTAAGGAGATTACAGCTGACTATACCAACAGAGGTTGATGTTAGTATCATCATTTAAAGCTGAAGATGAGTTCATGAGGCCTCAGTGGCAAATCAGTGAACAGTAGCCTAAACAGCTATAAGTCACTGCGACCAATGTCACTGAACCCACTGCAGTCTCAGAACCATACTTTACTTTAATGATGAGCTATTCAATCTTCTGAATCAATTAACTAAATTAAACCCCAATAAATCTGATGACTGATTTGATACATTTATTATTTAATCAAGATGTATTCCATGGGCCTCAGTGTTTATATATCAGTGACCAGTTACCTGAACAAACTTCAAGTTATATCTAATGTCACTGATCTCACTGCAGTCCCTGAATCATACTTGACTGTAGTACTTGATCACATTCAGTCTTCTGGGTTAAATAATATGTAATAAGGCTTGAATTTTAGCCTTTCAAGAGTTGACAGGGAAATGAAATCGCATTAGACTTCTAACCCCTGCAACTCTAGTACGGGACATCCGTCCTGTACGAACAGACTCACAAATGTGTGATTACTAACTGCTAACATCAAATTAATCTAATAATTCGAAGGAGGAGTATCGGTGTTCGTCTGTTCTAAATAGGACTTCGACCCGTGAGCAGCCCCCCTGGGAATTATGTTGGAAAATCCGACACCATTTAATAATATTACATGCAATTGCAGATAATATTGCTGCCATTGTATACACAAGTTAACCCATAGAAAATGTAGCTTGTAGTGGAATTTTCCGTCTATAGAAAATGGGATATCATTGCCACATACTATTATAAATTCACCAGCTATTTTGTTGGGAATTATTCTTAAATACATTAGTCTTTGGACTTTTAAATCATAAAAACATCTCATTTTAATTAACTTAATTATCAATATCAAAATAAAGTAAATGTGACCCTTCTATCAGTTACTGATATCTGGACAAAGTAGGCCAGGCATCAGTGAGGAAGGAGTGGTCAGCCATTGTTGTTAAGACCAGAGGCGCAGGGAGCAAATTCGGCTCCTATCATTTCTCTTGAACGAAGGGTAATGGAGATCATATTAGTGCTCTACCATCATCAACATGCTGTCAATAATAATCAAGGGAAGTATTCTACCGAAACCCGTTTATCTAATCATTTTTGGCCATTAATGTTAGGTAGATATTGGGCGAACCGGTTAGAATGCAAACTCGCCTCATACAAAAGGTAATTAAGCCTTGGTCCTTATCTGATTCATTATACATTGTTTCCTCTGGTATAGCTGTCATATATTAGGATTCTGGCTTTACAGCTAGCGCCCTTTGACAGGTCAAGAAGAGGAAGCAAGCTTTGTGTATCAGTTACTGGGTAATGGAAGCAGCCTCAAATGAGGATAATTTGGTATCTACATCCTAGTTATACCTGGTGGACTAAGGCCTGTTGTACAATAAGATAAGGAACCTCCTCAATGTATACTAAAATATGTAGCTTAATACTGTAGTTTGATTGGCTGCATATATATAAATATAATATAAACCCCCCTAATGTGTATGGATCGATTTGTGAGATTATTGCAGAAATACAGTCCACTTAACATCATACAAATTGCTATCGAAGTATGTAAATTAACGTAAATATAAATTCTATATAAATTCATATAAATTAAATATATATAAATCTCCCAGGTCGATTCCCACAGTGGCGCTTAGACAATGAGCGCCATCTATGGAGTGAAAAGGTGGTCGTTTGTGGCTAAGCCAGTAAGTGATGTTTCCTAGTGGTCCCATGTAGTGTCCCAGTGTACTGATGACGTGTGTATATTCACAGTGTCAACGTAGGGCTGCTGTGATGTACGAAGAGTAAGTCTACCCAAGGCAGCCAAGGTCTCTACACCAGTCTGCTTTGCACAAGCAGTGAGCCGCCGCCGGACGAGAACTGTAGTATTCAACAGTCTGCCTGAGGAGTGGCAGTGACTGGATTCTCCGTACCCGGGGCTGGCCGCTGGAAGAGACAACCAACTGTGGTGCCGAAAGAGGAGAGTAACCAGCGAGTTACACGAAGCTCCTGCCTAGGGCTCGCAACCCTAGTATTCGCTCATGAAGTGGCCTAACAGCGTGAGGCTGATTGGTACCTGCCAGCAACAGGCAGGACTGTGGTTGTGGGCCTTCACGACGAGGCACCTAGTGGAATTGTGATTTGGCTGACCCGTGGCCAGGGTAGACTCATCGTTGTTTCCTGGTACCTGCTAAGGGTAGTGCCATGGATAAGGAAACCCGGTACAAGACTGCACGGAGTGAGCTTCGCCGAGTGTTCAGTGTCTTCTGAGAGAGACGATGATGTACATTGTGTAGTAATATTTTCCGTTTAAGACTTTTATATATATATATGGTGATGGGGAGAATAATTATATATGGTTAAAGTGATGAACTTGTGTATTTAATGTACCTCCCCTTTTTATTTTACTTGCATTACTGAGCTCGCCTCTTGAAAGTCTCTACTAACTTGGGGCCGGATATATGAACTTTCGTACCACCTGAAAAGAACCCAGTTTCGTCCCATTGTGGCCATAACAAGTTGCCAAACTACTGGGTATACCTATTTACTGCTAGGTGAACAGAAGTACTAGGTGATAGGAAAAAAACCATTTCCATAACACCGGAGTCCAAACTCGGGTGTCCTGACTGTGAATCATGAACGGGAGTCGAACCAGGGTCTGCGTTACTCCTATTGATTCAGGTATTCATAAAATATTCCTTGTGAGAGAATGTAGCATTATGAAGCTGCTTGAATGTCTTTTCTCCAGTGATGGTGTGAGTGTTTTCCAGAAGTGCTAAACTGCCAGGGATGTGAGGTATTGTTATAGATTCCTGGTGGTGTTAACCTAGTTCCCGCCCTCTTGTCTTCAGCTGGCAAGTTGACCTATGTAGTTCTTGCCTCATGTGTCAAGACGTTTGGGCTGTGTTAAATATGTGACAAGTATGTTAAATATGTGTTACACAGGTGGCAAGTGTTACACATGTAGCAAGTGTTCCACATGTGGCAAGGGATTAGTTGTAACACAACCAATCTAGAATTGTGAAATACGAAATACAAAATTATTTGAGTGTCCTCTAGAATTTTATTTACAGAAAACCAAATTCTTTAAACTGAAAGAAAACGAATTAAGCAGAGACTTTTTAAATTTTACCCCAACGGTTTATAATACTATAAAGTTATAACTAGCGAATATTCTTTGTGTAAGCCAAAGGTTCACTTACCAGTTTACAAGGAGACTATTAATGGAACTGTAACATGATATGCAGGTAGCATGTTCCTGTGAGACGTACTCGCAGGAGACATACTCACAGGAGACATACTAACAGGAGACATACTCCCAGGAGACATACCCGCAGGAGACGTACTCCCAGGAGACCTACTCCCAGGAGACATACTCGCAGGAGACGTATTCATAGGAGACGAACTCCCACGAGACATACTCCCAGGAGACGTACTCCCAGGAGACATACCCGCAGGAGACGTACTCCCAGGAGACATACTTCCAGGAGACATACCCGCAGGAGACGTACTCCCAGGAGACATACTCCCAGGGGGCATACTCCCAGGGGACGGGTCCAGGGTTCGAGTCTTTTACAGCCCAGGTGAATGGAATTTGTGGTTGTTGTTGTGTTGTAAATCTATCATCCCAGGGAGGGTTATTAAGGCCACCACAACAACTTGCTCATCAACCGCCAAGTATACATTAGTCATGAATATAATCCAGGACTAATACAAACTCCCTGTGTATATATATACACCGAAAAATGGAATCTCTCTCTTCAGTGTATATACACCAAAGAAATTTAATATCTCTCGGTGTATACTCTTGTTGTATGTTGATGTATTTCAGGAGAAGGCGCTGACGTACTCGACTTTATTACAGCCAAAACGTCACATGTTACGGGTATGGAAGCATCACGGAATGCTGTTCTGTTCTCCGGCATCTCAGCTTGTGCTAACATTATACTTGCAGCTAATATATTATTGAACCTTTAGGTATACTTTAACGCTTGTTTCGCGTTGTGTATCTTGACACAAATCCCATTTCAATAATGTTGTTCTAAGACGTAATTAAGTCCCCGTATAGCTAAGTCTATTGGACTTTAAAAGTCTCATATTCATTTTCCTCGAAATTTATATTTTTTACCTTCATATTTGTCAAGAAAACTCCTCATTCCTTTCTCTGTGGGAATTTGATATTTGTCTTTGAATATCGTATTTTCTCCCTTGAGCCATATTCTTTCCCCATAATGCCTTGCCTGAGCCACTGTATCCGGGTCCTGCTCTTGGGACACCTGTGGGCGGCCCGGTCTCCTCTCACAAATGATGTCCTATTTTGTGTCTTCATATTTTAAACCTGGAGAGAAAGTATTCTCAAAATAAATGTTTAATATGAAACTCTGTCAACCGGAGTCCATGGACTGTGTGTGTGTGTGTGTATGTGTATGTGTGTGTGTGTGTGTGTGTGTGTGTGTGTGTGTGTGTGTGTGTGTGTGTGTGTGTGTGTGTGTGTGTGTGTGTGTGTGTGTGTACTCACCTAGTTGTACTCACCTAGTTGTGCTTGCGGGGGTTGAGCTCTGGCACTTTGGTCCCGCATCTCAACTGTCAATCAACAGGTGTACAGGTTCCTGAGCCTATTGGGCTCTATCATATCTACACTTGAAACTGTGTATGGAGTCAGCCTCCACCACATCACTTCCTAATGCATTCCATTTGTCAACCACTCTGACACTAAAAAAGTTCTTTCTAATATCTCTGTGGCTCATTTGGGCACTCAGTTTCCACCTGTGTCCCCTAGTGCGTGTGCCCCTTGTGTTAAACAGCCTGTCTTTATCAACCCTGTCGATTCCCTTGATGATCTTGAATGTGGTGATCATGTCCCACCTAACTCTTCTGTCTTCCAACGAAGTGAGGTTTAATTCCCGTAGTCTCTCCTCGTAGCTCATACCTCTCAGCTCGGGTACTAGTCTGGTGGCAAACCTTTGAACCTTTTCCATTTTAGTCTTATGCTTGACTAGATATGGACTCCATGCTGGTGCCGCATACTCCAGGATTGGTCTGACATATGTGGTATATAACGTTCTGAAAGATTCCTTACACAAGTTTCTAAAGGCCGTTCTTATGTTAGCCAACCTGGCATATGCTGCTGATGTTATCCTCTTGATATGAGCTTCAGGGGACAGGTCTGGCGTGATATCAACCCCCAGGTCTTTCTCTCTCTCGGACTTTTGAAGTATTTCATCTCCCAAGTGATACCTTGTATCTGGTCTCCTGCTTCCTACCCCTATCTTCATTACATTACATTTGCTTGGATTAAACTCTAACAGCCATGTGTGTGTGTGTGTGTGTGTGTGTGTGTGTGTGTGTGTGTGTGTGTGTGTGTGTGTGTGTGTGTGTGTGTGTGTGTGTGTGAATGTGTATGTGTGTGTGTGTGTGTGTGTGTGTGTGTGTGTGTGTGTGTGTGTGTGTGTGTGTGTGTGTGTGTGTGTGTGTGTGAATGTGTATGTGTATGTGTATGTGTATGTGTGTGTGTGTGTGTGTGTGTGTGTGTGTGTGTGTGTGTGTGTGTGTGTGTGTGTGTGAATGTGTATGTGTGTGTGTGTGTGTGTGTGTGTGTGTGTGTGTGTGTGTGTGTGTGTGTGTGTGTGTTATATGTAAAAATATCAAATTTTATAAGAATATTTTTCTTCAGCGCTGTATACTATGTTGATAGTATGTTGTATACACTACAGTCATGGACCCTTGCTGTAGTATAGTGTTGTATACACTACAGTCATGACCCTTGCTGTAGTGTAGTGTTGTATACACTACAGTCATGACCCTTGCTGTAGTGTAGTGTTGTATACACTACAGTCATGGACCCTTGCTGTAGTGTAGTGTTGTATACACTACAGTCATGACCCTTGCTGTAGTGTAGTGTTGTATACACTACAGTCATGGACCCTTGCTGTAGTGTAGTGTTGTATACACTACAGTCATGGACCCTTGCTGTAGTGTAGTGTTGTATACACTACAGTCATGGACCCTTGCTGTAGTGTAGTGTTGTATACACTACAGTCATGGACCCTTGCTGTAGTGTAGTGTTGTATACACTACAGTCATGGATCCTTGCTGTAGTGTAGTGTTGTATACACTACAGTCATGACCCTTGCTGTAGTGTAGTGTTGTATACACTACAGTCATGGATCCTTGCTGTAGTGTAGTGTTGTATACACTACAGTCATGACCCTTGCTGTAGTGTAGTGTTGTATACACTACAGTCATGGACCCTTGCTGTAGTGTAGTGTTGTATACACTACAGTCATGGACCCTTGCTGTAGTGTAGTGTTGTATACACTACAGTCATGACCCTTGCTGTAGTGTAGTGTTGTATACACTACAGTCATGGACCCTTGCTGTAGTGTGGTGTTGTATACACTACAGTCATGACCCGTGCTGTAGTGTAGTGTTGTATACACTACAGTCATGACCCTTGCTGTAGTGTAGTGTTGTATACACTACAGTCATGACCCTTGCTGTAGTGTGGTGTTGTATACACTACAGTCATGACCCTTGCTGTAGTGTGGTGTTGTATACACTACAGTCATGGTCCCGTGCTGTAGTATAGTGTTGTATACACTACAGTCATGACCCTTGCTGTAGTATAGTGTTGTATACACTACAGTCATGGTCCCGTGCTGTAGTATAGTGTTGTATACACTACAGTCATGACCCTTGCTGTAGTGTGGTGTTGTATACACTACAGTCATGACCCTTGCTGTAGTATAGTGTTGTATACACTACAGTCATGACCCTTGCTGTAGTGTAGTGTTGTATACACTACAGTCATGGACCCTTGCTGTAGTGTAGTGTTGTATACACTACAGTCATGACCCTTGCTGTAGTGTAGTGTTGTATACACTACAGTCATGACCCTTGCTGTAGTGTAGTGTTGTATACACTACAGTCATGGACCCTTGCTGTAGTGTAGTGTTGTATACACTACAGTCATGACCCTTGCTGTAGTGTAGTGTTGTATATGCTACAGTCATGACCCTTGCTGTAGTGTAGTGTTGTATACACTACAGTCATGGACCCTTGCTGTAGTGTAGTGTTGTATACACTACAGTCATGACCCTTGCTGTAGTGTAGTGTTGTATACACTACAGTCATGACCCTTGCTGTAGTGTGGTGTTGTATACACTACAGTCATGGACCCTTGCTGTAGTGTAGTGTTGTATACACTACAGTCGTGGACCCTTGCTGTAGTGTGGTGTGGAGCGGCCCGCAGGCCCACATACCCACAACAGCCTGGTTGGTCCGGCACTCCATGGAGAAAACAATCTAGTTTCCTCTTGAAGATGTCCACGGTTGTTCCGGCAATATTTCTGATGCTCGCTGGGAGGACGTTGAACAACCGCGGACCTCTGATGTTTATACAGTGTTCTCTGATTGTGCCTATGGCACCTCTGCTCTTCACTGGTTCTATTCTGCATTTTCTTCCATGTCGTTCACTCCAGTACGTTGTTATTTTACTGTGTAGATTTGGTACTTGGCCCTCCAGTATCTTCCAGGTGTATATTATTTGGTATCTCTCTCGTCTCCTTTTTAGTGAGTACATTTGGAGAGCTTTGAGACGATCCCAATAATTTTGGTACTTTATTGCGTCTATGCGTGCCGTATATGTTCTCAGTACTCCCTCTATTTCAGCAATCTCTCCTGCTCTGAAGGGGGAAGTGAGTACTGAGCAGTACTCAAGACGGGACAACACAAGTGATTTGAAGAGTGCAACCATTGTGATGGGATCCCTGGATTTAAAGGTTCTCAATCCATTCTATTTCCCTTGTAAGTAATACAAGTATACATGTAAGGTCAATGTTAGCATCTAACAGTTCAACATACAAGTAAGGTCAATGTTAGCATCTAACAGTTCAACATACATGTAAGGTCAATGTTAGCATCTAACAGATCAACATACAAGCAAGGTCAATGTTAGCATCTAACAGTTCAACATACATGTAAGGTCAATGTTAGCATCTAACAGTTCAACATACATGTAAGGTCAATGTTAGCATCTAACAGTTCAACATACAAGTAAGGTCAATGTTAGCATCTAACAGTTCAACATACAAGTAAGGTCAATGTTTGCATCTAACAGTTCAACATACAAGTAAGGTCAATGTTAGCATCTAACAGTTCAACATACATGTAAGGTCAATGTTAGCATCTAACAGTTCAACATACAAGTAAGGTCAATGTTAGCATCAAACAGTTCAACATGCAAGTAAGGTCAATGTTTGCATCTAACAGTTCAACATACAAGTAAGGTCAATGTTTGCATCTAACAGTTCAACATACAAGTAAGGTCAATGTTAGCATCTAACAGTTCAACATACATGTAAGGTCAATGTTAGCATCTAACAGTTCAACATACAAGTAAGGTCAATGTTAGCATCTAACAGTTCAACATACAAGTAAGGTCAATGTTTGCATCTAACAGTTCAACATACAAGTAAGGTCAATGTTAGCATCTAACAGTTCAACATACAAGTAAGGTCAATGTTAGCATCTAACAGTTCAACATACAATTAAGGTCAATGTTAGCATCAAACAGTTCAACATGCAAGTAAGGTCAATGTTAGCATCTAACAGTTCAACATACAAGTAAGGTCAATGTTAGCATCAAACAGTTCAACATACAAGTAAGGTCAATACAGGAAGGGTAACACGAGTCTATCACTGAAAACCGTAAATGAAGAAGCATTAACACTGTCAAACAGCAATAGAACAATGATACGCGTCATTGTTACCGGTTGTAACAACACAACATCAGGTGTTGGGATTGTATCTTTCAATCAGAGAATGACAAAATAATATAACAATTGCTGCAGTTGATGATGACACTGACTTACTGCTGCTGTCGTCACTCAATGGACCATGGAGTGCCACACAGGAGTCCCTGTAAGCGTCTCATGTGCGGAGGAGGGCCTCAACCTCACCATATATGGGAATGGGCTAAGATCTGGCCTATTGTTATGAGTCCACCCCCACCCAGCTGAGCCACCGTGACCTACCATCACTCTCCTAAGTCGGGATGACCTCTTCCAGTTACCCTTTATAATTATTATATATCTGGTGTTGACCTATCTCCAACTATTTCTCTCTCTCTCTCTCTCTCTCTCTCTCTCTCTCTCTCTCTCTCTCTCTCTCTCTCTCTCTCTCTCTCTCTCTCTCTCTCTCTCTCTCTCTCTCTCTCTCTCTCTCTCTCTCTCTCTCTCTCTCTCTCTCTCTCTCTCTCTCTCTCTCTCTCTCTCTCTCTCTCTCTCTCTCTGTCTCTCTCTCTCTCTGTCTCTGTCTCTCTCTGTCTCTCTCTGTCTCTCTCACTCTCTACATTACCTCACCAGGAGAGGTACAAAGGTAAGTTGTCTACATACAAACATTTATTACAGAAAAATACAAATAATAACAAAACAATACCATATTATCAGCAGGTGGGCCACACTAACCCACATATAACACCAGTGGTCCAACATATACAGTATAGGAGGAGGCGGCTCTACACCCTTGCCAGCACCCCCCCCCCCACTCGTGGTCCAACATATACAGTATAGGAGGAGGCGGCTCTACACCCTTGCCAGCACCCCCCCCCCCACTCGTGGTCCAACATATACAGTATAGGAGGAGGCGGCTCTACACCCTTGCCAGCACCCCCCCCCCCACTCGTGGTCCAACATATACAGTATAGGAGGAGGCGGCTCTACACCCTTGCCAGCACCCCCCCCCCCACTCGTGGTCCAACATATACAGTATAGGAGGAGGCGGCTCTACACCCTTGCCAGCACCCCCCCCCCCACTCGTGGTCCAACATATACAGTATAGGAGGAGGCGGCTCTACACCCTTGCCAGCACCCCCCCCCCCACTCGTGGTCCAACATATACAGTATAGGAGGAGGCGGCTCTACACCCTTGCCAGCACCCCCCCCCCCCCCACTCGTGGTCCAACATATACAGTATAGGAGGAGGCGGCTCTACACCCTTGCTGCACCCCCCCCCCCACTCGTGGTCCAACATATACAGTATAGGAGGAGGCGGCTCTACACCCTTGCCAGCACCCCCCCCCCCACTCGTGGTCCAACATATACAGTATAGGAGGAGGCGGCTCTACACCCTTGCCAGCACCCCCCCCCCCCACTCGTGGTCCAACATATACAGTATAGGAGGAGGCGGCTCTACACCCTTGCTGCACCCCCCCCCACTCTCACAATGTGAGGCAAGGGAACTCACACATATATTACTTCAGACAAGACAATACTACACGCTCTCACCTTATACTGCGTCATTCACCACATGTGAGTTGATGCACTCCTTAACACAACAATGATGGCCATATACTTATAATAGCTCTATATAACTCTACAGCTCTATAACTCGACAGCCCTATAACTCTATATAACTCTATAGCTCTATATAACTCTGTAGCTCTATATAACTCTATAGCTCTATATAACTCTATAGCTCTATAACTCTATAGCTCTATATAACTCTACAGCTCTATATAACTCTGTAGCTCTATATAACTCTATAGCTCTATATAACTCTATAGCTCTATAACTCTATAGCTCTATATAACTCTACAGCTCTATATAACTCTATAGCTCTATATAACTCATATAGCTCTATATAACTCATATAGCTCTATATAAGGTGGTGAGGCCCGCCAGTACCACCATCAGGTAATGGTGCTCTGGTCAGGTTGGTACTCCTGCACTCTCTTAAGTATTTGTTGATACTTGAAGTACCACTTAATGCACGTGCACTTGTCCTGCACGGTGTCACCATACACGTGCACTTGTCCTGCACGGTGTCACCATACACGTGCACTTGTCCTGTACGGTGTCACCATACACGTGCACTTGTCCTGCACGGTGTCACCATACACGTACACTTGTCCTGCACGGTGTCACCATACACGTGCACTTGTCCTGTACGGTGTCACCATACACGTGCACTTGTCCTGCACGGTGTCACCATACACGTGCACTTGTCCTGCACGGTGTCACCATACACGTGCACTAGTCCAGCACGGTGTCAACATACACGTGCACTTGTCCTGCACGGTGTCACCATACACGTGCACTTGTCCTGCACGGTGTCACCATACACGTGCACTTGTCCTGCACGGTGTCACCATACACGTGCACTTGTCCTGTACGGTGTCACCATACACGTGCACTTGTCCTGCACGGTGTCACCATACACGTACACTTGTCCTGCACGGTGTCACCATACACGTGCACTTGTCCTGCACGGTGTCACCATACACGTGCACTAGTCCAGCACGGTGTCAACATACACGTGCACTTGTCCTGCACGGTGTCACCATACACGTGCACTTGTCCTGCACGGTGTCACCATACACGTGCACTTGTCCTGCACGGTGTCACCATACACGTGCACTTGTCCTGCACGGTGTCACCATACACGTGCACTTGTCCAGCACGGTGTCACCATACACGTGCACTTGTCCAGCACGGTGTCACCATACACGTGCACTTGTCTTGCAGGTGTCACCATACACATGCACTTGTCCTGCACGGTGTCACCATACACGTGCACTTGTCCTGCACGGTGTCACCATACACGTGCACTTGTCCTGCACGGTGTCACCATACACGTGCACTTGTCCTGCACGGTGTCACCATACACGTGCACTTGTCCAGCACGGTGTCACCATACACGTGCACTTGTCCTGCACGGTGTCACCATACACGTGCACTTGTCCTGCACGGTGTCACCATACACTTGTCCTGCACGGTGTCACCATACACGTGCACTTGTCCTGCACGGTGTCACCATACACGTGCACTTGTCCAGCACGGTGTCACCATACACGTGCACTAGTCCAGCACGGTGTCACCATACACGTGCACTTGTCCTGCACGGTGTCACCATACACGTGCACTTGTCCTGCACGGTGTCACCATACACTTGTCCTGCACGGTGTCACCATACACGTGCACTTGTCCAGCACGGTGTCACCATACACGTGCACTTGTCCAGCACGGTGTCACCATACACGTGCACTTGTCTTGCAGGTGTCACCATACACATGCACTTGTCCTGCACGGTGTCACCATACACGTGCACTTGTCCTGCACGGTGTCACCATACACTTGTCCTGCTCGGTGTCACCATACACTTGTCCTGCACGGTGTCACCATACACGTGCACTTGTCCAGCACGGTGTCACCATACACGTGCACTTGTCCAGCACGGTGTCACCATACACGTGCACTTGTCCTGCACGGTGTCACCATACACTTGTCCTGCACGGTGTCACCATACACGTGCACTTGTCCTGCACGGTGTCACCATACACTTGTCCTGCACGGTGTCACCATACACGTGCACTTGTCCTGCACGGTGTCACCATACACTTGTCCTGCACGGTGTCACCATACACGTGCACTTGTCCTGCACGGTGTCACCATACACGTGCTCTTGTCCTGCACGGTGTCACCATACACTTGTCCTGCACGGTGTCACCATACACGTGCTCTTGTCCTGCACGGTGTCACCATACACTTGTCCTGCACGGTGTCACCATACACTTGTCCTGCACGGTGTCACCATACACGTGCTCTTGTCCTGCACGGTGTCACCATACACGTGCACTTGTCCTGCACGGTGTCACCATACACGTGCACTTGTCCTGCACGGTGTCACCATACACGTGCACTTGTCCTGCACGGTGTCACCATACACGTGCACTTGTCCTGCACGGTGTCACCATACACGTGCACTTGTCCTGCACGGTGTCACCATACACTTGTCCTGCACAGTGTCACCATACACGTGCACTTGTCCTGCACGGTGTCACCATACACGTGCACTTGTCCTGCACGGTGTCACCATACACTTGTCCTGCACGGTGTCACCATACACGTGCATTTGTCCTGCACGGTGTCACCATACACGTGCACTTGTTCTGCACGGTGTCACCATACACGTGCACTTGTCCTACACGGTGTCACCATACACGTACACTTGTCCTGCACGGTGTCACCATACACGTACACTTGTCCTGCACGGTGTCACCATACACGTGCACTTGTTCTGCACGGTGTCACCATACACGTGCACTTGTCCTGCACGGTGTCACCATACACGTGCACTTGTCCTGCACGGTGTCACCATACACTTGTCCTGCACGGTGTCACCATACACGTGCACTTGTCCTGCACGGTGTCACCATACACGTGCACTTGTCCTGCACGGTGTCACCATACACGTACACTTGTCCTGCACAGTGTCACCATACACGTGCACTTGTCCTGCACGGTGTCACCATACACGTGCACTTGTCCTGCACGGTGTCACCATACACTTGTCCTGCACGGTGTCACCATACACGTGCACTTGTCCTGCACGGTGTCACCATACACGTGCACTTGTTCTGCACGGTGTCACCATACACGTGCACTTGTCCTGCACGGTGTCACCATACACTTGTCCTGCACAGTGTCACCATACACGTGCACTTGTCCTGCACGGTGTCACCATACACGTGCACTTGTCCTGCACGGTGTCACCATACACGTGCACTTGTTCTGCACGGTGTCACCATACACGTGCACTTGTCCTGCACGGTGTCACCATACACGTGCACTTGTCCTGCACGGTGTCACCATACATGTACACTTGTCCTGCACGGTGTCACCATACACGTACACTTGTCCTGCACGGTGTCACCATACACGTGCACTTGTCCTGCACGGTGTCACCATACACGTGCACTTGTCCTGCACGGTGTCACCATACACGTGCACTTGTCCTGCACGGTGTCACCATACACTTGTCCTGCACGGTGTCACCATACACTTGTCCTGCACGGTGTCACCATAAACGTGCACTTGTCCTGCACGGTGTCACCATACACGTACACTTGTCCTGCACAGTGTCACCATACACGTGCACTTGTCCTGCACGGTGTCACCATACACGTGCACTTGTCCTGCACGGTGTCACCATACACGTGCACTTGTCCTGCACGGTGTCACCATACACGTGCACTTGTCCTGCACGGTGTCACCATTCACGTGCACTTGTCCTGCACGGTGTCACCATACACTTGTCCTGCACGGTGTCACCATACACGTGCACTTGTCCTGCACGGTGTCACCATACACGTGCACTTGTTCTGCACGGTGTCACCATACACGTGCACTATTCCTGCACGGTGTCACCATACACTTGTCCTGCACGGTGTCACTATACACGTACACTTGTCCTGCACGGTGTCACCATACACGTGCACTTGTCCTGCACGGTGTCACCATACACGTGCACTATTCCTGCACGGTGTCACCATACACTTGTCCTGGACGGTGTCACCATACACGTACACTTGTCCTGCACGGTGTCACCATACACGTGCACTTGTCCTGCACGGTGTCACCATACACGTACATTTGTCCTGCACGGTGTCACCATACACGTGCACTTGTCCTGCACGGTGTCACCGTACACGTGCACTTGTCCTGCACGGTGTCACCATACACTTGTCCTGCACGGTGTCACCGTACACGTGCACTTGTCCTGCACGGTGTCACCATACACGTGCACTATTCCTGCACGGTGTCACCATACACTTGTCCTGGACGGTGTCACCATACACGTGCACTTGTCCTGCACGGTGTCACCATACACGTGCACTTGTCCTGCACAGTGTCACCATACACGTGCACTTGTCCTGCACGGTGTCACCATACACGTGCACTTGTCCTGCACGGTGTCACCATACACGTGCACTTGTCCTGCACGGTGTTACCATACACGTGCACTTGTCCTGCTCGGTGTCACCATACACACTTGTCCTGCACGGTGTCACCATACACACTTCCCCAGACCAGAAACTTGTACACAAACTTCCACATAAACAAAGCTGTTGTTCCATCACCATAACATAATAACATATTCCTCTATCAAAACATAAATAACAAATATATATAAATATTAAATTTCACCATCGGCCATTTTACTGCGCGCGCTTGTCCTACTAAGATGGGGACTCCCCCATTCTGGACGAGTCCACACTGAAATCCTCCTCTGAAGGGCGCCACAGTAGCTGCTTCTCCTCAGTCACTCACTGACATCAGGCGAGTATGTGTCGCTCCTGCCTCCATAATGTCAAATCATCTCGCTCTCCTTATATCTTCTCACTATTTTCACAAACTCTCTAACCTACATTCATAAACATCCTCTACGATCGCTGGGTTCACCATCAAACAATAACAAGCAATATATCACAGTAGAAACAGCTCTTACAGGAGAAAGATGGTGTGACGACGCCTGTCAACTGACGCCCAACATGGCGCCACTCCTGGTCGTCGTCCACCAACCTCCCCTCAGGCTGCCACTAAAAGTGTGAGAAGTTGCCTAACCGGTTCCACCCAGGCACACCTCCTCAATTTACCAACTTAAAGGTTACCTTCACAGTAGGGTAACAGGTACCACCACCTTATAGGCTTCAGGCCGTCCCTAAATCATTACCACGATAAGAGAAAAACGTCGTACGTCTGTCCCCAACGACTCTCCCGACTCAAATGACTCTTTACGACCTCCATAATGTCGACATCTTACTTTATCTTGTCTTCTTAAGATGCTTGTCCTCTAGTTTCTTCTCTAAAGTCATAATTACTGACGTTTGCTTAGTTTACTTCCTTCACCTGACTCCTGCCTCCAGTCAGGTGTGGAAGAACTCTCACAAGGCGGACCTCCCTATGCTTCGAGCCGCTGATCGCGGGTCGTAACGATACAGTTACGAGCCGCTGATCGCGGGTCGTAACGATACAGTTACGAGCCGCTGATCGCGGGTCGTAACAATATATAATTGTTTTTCCTGCTCTCAACTGTTATTATCTCCGGCACTTAAACCATTAAATTCTGTCCCGGACCAACTGGGCGATATTGGTATGTGTTCCTGGTGTGTTGTAGTGTGTCCCTGGTGTGTTGTAGTGTGTCCCTGGTGTGTTGTAGTGTGTCCCTGGTGTGTTGTGTGTGTCCCTGGTGTGTTGTAGTGTGTCCCTGGTGTGTTGTAGTGTGTCCGTGGTGTGTTGTAGTGTCCCTGGTGTGTTGTTGTGTGTCCCTGGTGTGCTGTAGTGTATCCCTGGTGTGTTGTGTGTCCCTGGTGTGTTGTAGTGTGTCCCTGGTGTGTAGTAGTGTGTCCCTGGTGTGTTGTAGTGTGTCCCTGGTGTGTTGTAGTGTGTCCTTGGTGTGTTGTAGTGTGTCCCAGGTGTGTTGTAGTGTGTCCCTGGTGTGTTGTAGTGTGTCCCTGGTGTGTTGTAGTCTGTCCCTGGTGTGTTGTAGTGTGTCCCTGGTGTGTTGTAGTGTGTCCCTGGTGTGTTATAGTGTGTCCCTGGTGTGTTGTGGTGTGTCCCAGGTGTGTTGTAGTGTGTCCCAGGTGTGTTGTAGTGTGTCCCTGTTGTGTTGTAGTGTGTCCCTGGTGTGTTGTAGTGTGTCACTGGTGTGTTGTAGTGTGTCCCTGGTGTGTTGTAGTGTGTCCCTGGTGTGTTGTGTGTCCCTGGTGTGTTGTAGTGTGTCCCTGGTGTGTTGTAGTGTGTCCCTGGTGTGTTGTTGTGTGTCCCTGGTGTGTTGTAGTGTGTCCCTGGTGTGTTGTGTGTCCCTGGTGTGTTGTGTGTCCCTGGTGTGTTGTGTGTCCCTGGTGTGTTGTGTGTCCCTGGTGTGTTGTAGTATGTCCCTGGTGTGTTGTGTGTCCCTGGTGTGTTGTGTGTCCCTGGTGTGTTGTAGTGTGTCCCTGGTGTGTTGTGTGTCCCTGGTGTGTTGTAGTGTGTCACTGGTGTGTTGTAGTATGTACCTGGTGTGTTGTAGTGAGTCCCTGGTGTGTTGTAGTGTGTCCCTGGTGTGTTGTAGTATGTCCCTGGTGTGTTGTAGTGTGTCCCTGGTGTGTTGTAGTGTGTCCGTGGTGTGTTGTGTGTCCCTGGTGTGTTGTAGTGTGTCCCTGGTGTGTTGTAGTATGTTCCTGGTGTGTTGTAGCGTGTCTGGTGTGTTGTAGTGTCCCTGGTGTGTTGTAGTGTGTCCTTGGTGTGTTGTTGTGTGTCCCTGGTGTGTTGTAGTGTGTCCCTGGAGTGTTGTAGTGTGTCCCTGGTGTGTTGTAGTGTCCCTGGTGTGTTGTAGTGTGTCCCTGGTGTGTTGTAGTGTGTCCCTGGTGTGTTGTAGTGTGACCCTGGTGTGTTGTAGTGTGTCCTTGGTGTGTTGTAGCGTGTCCCTGGTGTGTTGTAGTGTCCCTGGTGTGTTGTAGTGTGTCCCTGGTGTGTTGTAGTGTGTCCCTGGTGTGTTGTAGTGTGTCCCTGGTGTGTTGTAGTGTGTCCCTGGTGTGTTGTAGTGTGTCACTGGTGTGTTGTAGTGTGTCACTGGTGTGTTGTAGTGTGCCACTGGTGTGTTGTGTGTCTGGTGTGTTGTAGTGTGTCTGGTGTGTTGTAGTGTGTCTGGTGTGTTGTAGTGTGTCCCTGGTGTGTTGTAGTGTGTCCCTGGTGTGTTGTAGTGTGTCTGGTGTGTTGATGTGTGTCCCTGGTGTGTTGTAGTGTGTCCCTGGTGTGTTATAGTGTGTCCCTTGTGTGTTGATGTGTGTCTCTGGTGTGTTGTAGTGTGTCCCTGGTGTGTTGTAGTGTGTCCCTGGTGTGTTGTAGTGTGTCCCTGGTGTGTTGTAGTGTGTCCTAAGGGTGTTGTAGTGTGTCCCTGGTGTGTTGCAGTGTCCCTGGTGTGTTGTTGTGTGTCTCTGGTGTGTTGTAGTATGTCCATGGTGTGTTGTAGTGTCCATGGTGTGTTGTAGTGTGTCCCTGGTGTGTTGTAGTGTGTCTGGTGTGTTGTAGTGTGTCTGGTGTGTAGTGTGTCTGGTGTGTTGTAGTGTGTCTGGTGTGTTGTAGTGTGTCTGGTGTGTTGTAGTGTGTCCCTGGTGTGTTGATGTGTCCCTGGTGTGTTGTAATGTGTCCCTGGAAAGTTGTAGTGTGTCCCTGGTGTGTTGTAGTGTGTCCCTGGTGTGTTGTTGTGTATCCCTGGTGTGTTGTAGTGTGTGTCTGGTGTGTTGTAGTGTGTCTGGTGTGTTGTAGTGTGTCTGGTGTGTAGTGTGTCTGGTGTGTTGTAGTGTGTCTGGTGTGTTGTAGTGTGTCTGGTGTGTTGTAGTGTGTCCCTGGTGTGTTGATGTGTCCCTGGTGTGTTGTAGTGTGTCTGGTGTGTAGTGTGTCTGGTGTGTTGTAGTGTGTCTGGTGTGTTGTAGTGTGTCTGGTGTGTTGTAGTGTGTCCCTGGTGTGTTGATGTGTCCCTGGTGTGTTGTAGTGTGTCCCTGGTGTGTTGTGTTGTGTCTCTGGTGTGTTGTAGTGTGTCCCTGGTGTGTTGTAGTATCCCTGTGGTGTTGTAGTGTGTCCCTGGTGTGTTGTAGTGTGTCCCTGGTGTGTTGTAGTGTCCCAGGTGTGTTGTAGTGTCCCTAGTGTGGTGTAATGTGTCCCTGGTGTGTTGTGTGTCCCTAGTGTGTTGTTGTGTGTCCATGGTGTGTTGTAGTGTGTCTGGTGTGTTGATGTGTGTCCCTGGTGTGTTGTAGTGTATCCCTGGTGTGTTGTAGTGTGTCCCTTGTGTGTTGATGTGTGTCCCTGGTGTGTTGTAATGTGTCCCTGGTGTGTTGTAGTGTGTCCCTGGTGTGTTGCAGTGTCCCTGGTGTGTTGTAGTGTGTCTGGTGTGTTGTAGTGTGTCTGGTGTGTTGTAGTGTGTCCCTGGTGTGTTGTAGTGTGTCCCTGGTGTGTTGTTGTGTGTCCTTGGTGTGTTGTAGTGTGTCCCTGGTGTGTTGTTGTGTGTCCCTGGTGTGTTGTAGTGTGTCCCTGGTGTGTTGTAGTGTGTCTCTGTTGTATTACTGTGTCCCTGGAGTGTTGTAGTGTGTCCATGTTGTATTACTGTGTCTCTGGTGTGTTGTAGTGTGTCCCTGTTGTATTACTGTGTCTCTGGTGTGTCGTAGTGTGTCCCTGGTGTGTTGTAGTGTGTCCCTGGTGTGTTGTTGTGTGTACCCTGGTGTGTTGTAGTGTGTCCCTGGTGTGTTGTAGTGTGTCTGGTGTGTTGTAGCGTGTCCCTGGTGTGTTGTGTCCCTGGCGTGTTGTAGCGTGTCCCTGGTGTGTTGAGTCCCTGGTGTGTTGTAGCGTGTCCCTGGTGTGTTGTAGTGTGTCCCTGGTGTGTTGTTGTGTGTCCCTGGTGTGTTGTAGTGTGTCCCTGGTGTGTTGTAGTGTGTTCCTGGTGTGTTGTAGTGTCCCAGGTGTGTTGTAGTGTCTCTGGTGTGGTGTAATGTGTCCCTGGTGTGTTGTGTGTCCCTAGTGTGTTGTTGTGTGTCCCTGGTGTGTTGTAGTGTGTCTGGTGTGTTGATGTGTGTCCCTGGTGTGTTGTAGTGTGTCCCTGGTGTGTTGTAGTGTGTCCCCTGTGTGTTGATGTGTGTCCCTGGTGTGTTGTAATGTGTCCCTGGTGTGTTGTAGTGTGTCCCTGGTGTGTTGTAGTGTGTCCTTGGTGTGTTGTAGTGTGTCCCTGGTGTGTTGTAGTGTGTTCCTGGTGTGTTGTAGTGTCCCAGGTGTGTTGTAGTGTCTCTGGTGTGGTGTAATGTGTCCCTGGTGTGTTGTGTGTCCCTAGTGTGTTGTTGTGTGTCCCTGGTGTGTTGTAGTGTGTCTGGTGTGTTGATGTGTGTCCCTGGTGTGTTGTAGCGTGTCCCTGGTGTGTTGTAGTGTGTCCCCTGTGTGTTGATGTGTGTCCCTGGTGTGTTGTAATGTGTCCCTGGTGTGTTGTAGTGTGCCCCTGGTGTGTTGTAGTGTGTTATTGGTGTGTTGTAGTGTCCCTGGTGTGTTGTAGTGTGTCTGGTGTGTAGTGTGTCTGGTGTGTTGTAGTGTGTCTGGTGTGTTGTAGTGTGTCCTTGGTGTGTTGTAGTGTGTCTGGTGTGTTGTAGTGTGTCTGGTGTGTAGTGTGTCTGGTGTGTTGTAGTGTGTCTGGTGTGTTGTAGTGTGTCTGGTGTGTTGTAGTGTGTCCCTGGTGTGTTAATGTGTCCCTGGTGTGTTGTAGTGTGTCCCTGGTGTGTTGTAGTGTGTCCCTGGTGTGTTGTTGTGTATCCCTGGTGTGTTGTAGTGTGTCCCTGGTGTGTTGTAGTGTATCTGGTGTGTTGTTGTGTGTCCCTGGTGTGTTGTTGTGTGTTCCTGGTGTGTTGTAGCATGTCCCTGGTGTGTTGTAGCGTGTCCCTGGCGTGTTGAAGCGTGTCCCTGGTGTGTTGTAGTGTGTCCCTGTTGTGTTGTAGTGTGTCCCTGGTGTGTTGTAGTGTCTCTGGTGTGTTATAGTGTGTCATTGGTGTGTTGTAGTGTGTCTCTGGTGTGTTGTAGTGTGTCCCTGGTGTGTTGTAGTGTGTCCTTGGTGTGTTGTAGTGTGTCTCTGGTGTGTTGTAGTGTCCCTGGTGTGTTGTAATGTGTCCCTGGTGTGTTGTAGTGTGTCCTTGGTGTGTTGTAGTGTGTCCCTGGTGTGTTGTAGTGTCCCAGGTGTGTTGTAGTGTCCCTGGTGTGTTGTAGTGTGTCCCTGGTGTGTTGTAGTGTGTCTCTGATGTATTGTAGTGTGTCTCTGGTGTGTTGTAGTGTCCCTGGTGTGTTGTAGTGTGTCCCTGGTGTGTTGTAGTGTGTCCCTGGTGTGTTGTAGCGTGTCCCTGGTGTGTTGTTGTGTGTCCCTGGTGTGTTGTAGTGTGTCCTTGTTGTGTTGTAATGTGTCCCTGGTGTGTTGTAGTGTCCCTGGTGTGTTGTAGTGCGTCCCTGGTGTGTTGTAGTGTGTCCCTGGTGTGTTGTAGTGTGTCCCTGGTGTGTTGTGTGTCCCTGGTGTGTTGTGTGTCCCTGGTGTGTTGTGTGTCCCTGGTGTGTTGTGTGTCCCTGGTGTGTTGTAGTATGTCCCTGGTGTGTTGTGTGTCCCTGGTGTGTTGTGTGTCCCTGGTGTGTTGTAGTGTGTCCCTGGTGTGTTGTGTGTCCCTGGTGTGTTGTAGTGTGTCACTGGTGTGTTGTAGTATGTACCTGGTGTGTTGTAGTGAGTCCCTGGTGTGTTGTAGTGTGTCCCTGGTGTGTTGTAGTATGTCCCTGGTGTGTTGTAGTGTGTCCCTGGTGTGTTGTAGTGTGTCCGTGGTGTGTTGTGTGTCCCTGGTGTGTTGTAGTGTGTCCCTGGTGTGTTGTAGTATGTTCCTGGTGTGTTGTAGCGTGTCTGGTGTGTTGTAGTGTCCCTGGTGTGTTGTAGTGTGTCCTTGGTGTGTTGTTGTGTGTCCCTGGTGTGTTGTAGTGTGTCCCTGGAGTGTTGTAGTGTGTCCCTGGTGTGTTGTAGTGTCCCTGGTGTGTTGTAGTGTGTCCCTGGTGTGTTGTAGTGTGTCCCTGGTGTGTTGTAGTGTGACCCTGGTGTGTTGTAGTGTGTCCTTGGTGTGTTGTAGCGTGTCCCTGGTGTGTTGTAGTGTCCCTGGTGTGTTGTAGTGTGTCCCTGGTGTGTTGTAGTGTGTCCCTGGTGTGTTGTAGTGTGTCCCTGGTGTGTTGTAGTGTGTCCCTGGTGTGTTGTAGTGTGTCACTGGTGTGTTGTAGTGTGTCACTGGTGTGTTGTAGTGTGCCACTGGTGTGTTGTGTGTCTGGTGTGTTGTAGTGTGTCTGGTGTGTTGTAGTGTGTCTGGTGTGTTGTAGTGTGTCCCTGGTGTGTTGTAGTGTGTCCCTGGTGTGTTGTAGTGTGTCTGGTGTGTTGATGTGTGTCCCTGGTGTGTTGTAGTGTGTCCCTGGTGTGTTATAGTGTGTCCCTTGTGTGTTGATGTGTGTCTCTGGTGTGTTGTAGTGTGTCCCTGGTGTGTTGTAGTGTGTCCCTGGTGTGTTGTAGTGTGTCCCTGGTGTGTTGTAGTGTGTCCTAAGGGTGTTGTAGTGTGTCCCTGGTGTGTTGCAGTGTCCCTGGTGTGTTGTTGTGTGTCTCTGGTGTGTTGTAGTATGTCCATGGTGTGTTGTAGTGTCCATGGTGTGTTGTAGTGTGTCCCTGGTGTGTTGTAGTGTGTCTGGTGTGTTGTAGTGTGTCTGGTGTGTAGTGTGTCTGGTGTGTTGTAGTGTGTCTGGTGTGTTGTAGTGTGTCTGGTGTGTTGTAGTGTGTCCCTGGTGTGTTGATGTGTCCCTGGTGTGTTGTAATGTGTCCCTGGAAAGTTGTAGTGTGTCCCTGGTGTGTTGTAGTGTGTCCCTGGTGTGTTGTTGTGTATCCCTGGTGTGTTGTAGTGTGTGTCTGGTGTGTTGTAGTGTGTGTGGTGTGTTGTAGTGTGTCTGGTGTGTAGTGTGTCTGGTGTGTTGTAGTGTGTCTGGTGTGTTGTAGTGTGTCTGGTGTGTTGTAGTGTGTCCCTGGTGTGTTGATGTGTCCCTGGTGTGTTGTAGTGTGTCTGGTGTGTAGTGTGTCTGGTGTGTTGTAGTGTGTCTGGTGTGTTGTAGTGTGTCTGGTGTGTTGTAGTGTGTCCCTGGTGTGTTGATGTGTCCCTGGTGTGTTGTAGTGTGTCCCTGGTGTGTTGTGTTGTGTCTCTGGTGTGTTGTAGTGTGTCCCTGGTGTGTTGTAGTATCCCTGTGGTGTTGTAGTGTGTCCCTGGTGTGTTGTAGTGTGTCCCTGGTGTGTTGTAGTGTCCCAGGTGTGTTGTAGTGTCCCTAGTGTGGTGTAATGTGTCCCTGGTGTGTTGTGTGTCCCTAGTGTGTTGTTGTGTGTCCATGGTGTGTTGTAGTGTGTCTGGTGTGTTGATGTGTGTCCCTGGTGTGTTGTAGTGTATCCCTGGTGTGTTGTAGTGTGTCCCTTGTGTGTTGATGTGTGTCCCTGGTGTGTTGTAATGTGTCCCTGGTGTGTTGTAGTGTGTCCCTGGTGTGTTGCAGTGTCCCTGGTGTGTTGTAGTGTGTCTGGTGTGTTGTAGTGTGTCTGGTGTGTTGTAGTGTGTCCCTGGTGTGTTGTAGTGTGTCCCTGGTGTGTTGTTGTGTGTCCTTGGTGTGTTGTAGTGTGTCCCTGGTGTGTTGTTGTGTGTCCCTGGTGTGTTGTAGTGTGTCCCTGGTGTGTTGTAGTGTGTCTCTGTTGTATTACTGTGTCCCTGGAGTGTTGTAGTGTGTCCATGTTGTATTACTGTGTCTCTGGTGTGTTGTAGTGTGTCCCTGTTGTATTACTGTGTCTCTGGTGTGTCGTAGTGTGTCCCTGGTGTGTTGTAGTGTGTCCCTGGTGTGTTGTTGTGTGTCCCTGGTGTGTTGTAGTGTGTCCCTGGTGTGTTGTAGTGTGTCTGGTGTGTTGTAGCGTGTCCCTGGTGTGTTGTGTCCCTGGCGTGTTGTAGCGTGTCCCTGGTGTGTTGAGTCCCTGGTGTGTTGTAGCGTGTCCCTGGTGTGTTGTAGTGTGTCCCTGGTGTGTTGTTGTGTGTCCCTGGTGTGTTGTAGTGTGTCCCTGGTGTGTTGTAGTGTGTTCCTGGTGTGTTGTAGTGTCCCAGGTGTGTTGTAGTGTCTCTGGTGTGGTGTAATGTGTCCCTGGTGTGTTGTGTGTCCCTAGTGTGTTGTTGTGTGTCCCTGGTGTGTTGTAGTGTGTCTGGTGTGTTGATGTGTGTCCCTGGTGTGTTGTAGTGTGTCCCTGGTGTGTTGTAGTGTGTCCCCTGTGTGTTGATGTGTGTCCCTGGTGTGTTGTAATGTGTCCCTGGTGTGTTGTAGTGTGTCCCTGGTGTGTTGTAGTGTGTCCCTGGTGTGTTGTAGTGTGTCCCTGGTGTGTTGTAGTGTGTTCCTGGTGTGTTGTAGTGTCCCAGGTGTGTTGTAGTGTCTCTGGTGTGGTGTAATGTGTCCCTGGTGTGTTGTGTGTCCCTAGTGTGTTGTTGTGTGTCCCTGGTGTGTTGTAGTGTGTCTGGTGTGTTGATGTGTGTCCCTGGTGTGTTGTAGCGTGTCCCTGGTGTGTTGTAGTGTGTCCCCTGTGTGTTGATGTGTGTCCCTGGTGTGTTGTAATGTGTCCCTGGTGTGTTGTAGTGTGCCCCTGGTGTGTTGTAGTATGTTATTGGTGTGTTGTAGTGTCCCTGGTGTGTTGTAGTGTGTCTGGTGTGTAGTGTGTCTGGTGTGTTGTAGTGTGTCTGGTGTGTTGTAGTGTGTCCTTGGTGTGTTGTAGTGTGTCTGGTGTGTTGTAGTGTGTCTGGTGTGTAGTGTGTCTGGTGTGTTGTAGTGTGTCTGGTGTGTTGTAGTGTGTCTGGTGTGTTGTAGTGTGTCCCTGGTGTGTTAATGTGTCCCTGGTGTGTTGTAGTGTGTCCCTGGTGTGTTGTAGTGTGTCCCTGGTGTGTTGTTGTGTATCCCTGGTGTGTTGTAGTGTGTCCCTGGTGTGTTGTAGTGTGTCTGGTGTGTTGTTGTGTGTCCCTGGTGTGTTGTTGTGTGTTCCTGGTGTGTTGTAGCATGTCCCTGGTGTGTTGTAGCGTGTCCCTGGCGTGTTGAAGCGTGTCCCTGGTGTGTTGTAGTGTGTCCCTGTTGTGTTGTATAGTGTCCCTGGTGTGTTGTAGTGTCTCTGGTGTGTTATAGTGTGTCATTGGTGTGTTGTAGTGTGTCTCTGGTGTGTTGTAGTGTGTCCCTGGTGTGTTGTAGTGTGTCCTTGGTGTGTTGTAGTGTGTCTCTGGTGTGTTGTAGTGTCCCTGGTGTGTTGTAATGTGTCCCTGGTGTGTTGTAGTGTGTCCTTGGTGTGTTGTAGTGTGTCCCTGGTGTGTTGTAGTGTCCCAGGTGTGTTGTAGTGTCCCTGGTGTGTTGTAGTGTGTCCCTGGTGTGTTGTAGTGTGTCTCTGATGTATTGTAGTGTGTCTCTGGTGTGTTGTAGTGTCCCTGGTGTGTTGTAGTGTGTCCCTGGTGTGTTGAAGTGTGTCCCTGGTGTGTTGTAGCGTGTCCCTGGTGTGTTGTTGTGTGTCCCTGGTGTGTTGTAGTGTGTCCTTGTTGTGTTGTAATGTGTCCCTGGTGTGTTGTAGTGTCCCTGGTGTGTTGTAGTGCGTCCCTGGTGTGTTGTAGTGTGTCCCTGGTGTGTTGTAGTGTGTCCCTGGTGTGTTGTGTTGTGTCTCTGGTGTGTTGTAGTGTGTCCGTGGTGTGTTGTAGTATCCCTGGGGTGTTGTAGTGTGTCCCTGGTGTGTTGTAGTGCCCCAGGTGTGTTGTAGTGTCCCTGGTGTGGTGTAATGTGTCCCTGGTGTGTTGTGTGTCCCTAGTGTGTTGTTGTGTGTCCATGGTGTGTTGTAGTGTGTCTGGTGTGTTGATGTGTGTCCCTGGTGTGTTTTAGTGTGTTCCTGGTGTGTTGTAGTGTGTCCCTTGTGTGTTGATGTGTGTCCCTGGTGTGTCGTAATGTGTCCCTGGTGTGTTGTAGTGTGTCCCTGGTGTGTTGTAGTGTCCCTGGTGTGTTGTAGTGTTTCTGGTGTGTAGTGTGTCTGGTGTGTTGTAGTGTGTCTGGTGTGTTGTAGTGTGTCCCTGGTGTGTTGTAGTGTGTCCCTGGTGTGTTGTTGTGTGTCCCTGGTGTGTTGTAGTGTGTCCCTGGTGTGTTGTAGTGTGTCTGGTGTGTTGTAGCGTGTCCCTGGTGTGTTGTGTCCCTGGCGTGTTGTAGCGTGTCCCTGGTGTGTTGTGTCCCTGGTGTGTTGTAGCGTGTCCCTGGTGTGCTGTAGTGTGTCCCTGGTGTGTTGTTGTGTGTCCCTGGTGTGTTGTAGTGTGTCCCTGGTGTGTTGTAGTGTGTCCCTGTTGTGTTGTAGTGTGTCCCTGGTGTGTTGTATTGTGTCCCTGGTGTGTTGTAGTGTGTTCCTGGTGTGTTGTAGTGTCCCAGGTGTGTTGTAGTGTCTCTGGTGTGGTGTAATGTGTCCCTGGTGTGTTGTGTGTCCCTAGTGTGTTGTTGTGTGTCCCAGGTGTGTTGTAGTGTGTCTGGTGTGTTGATGTGTGTCCCTGGTGTGTTGTAGTGTGTCCCTGGTGTGTTGTAGTGTGTCCCCTGTGTGTTGATGTGTGTCCCTGGTGTGTTGTAATGTGTCCCTGGTGTGTTGTATTGTGCCCCTGGTGTGTTGTAGTGTGTTATTGGTGTGTTGTAGTGTCCCAGGTGTGTTGTAGTGTGTCTGGTGTGTAGTGTGTCTGGTGTGTTGAAGTGTGTCCCTGGTGTGTTGTAGTGTGTCCCTGGTGTGTTGTAGTGTGTCTCTGTTGTATTACTGTGTCCCTGGAGTGTTGTAGTGTGTCCCTGTTTTATTACTGTGTCTCTGGTGTGTTGTAGTGTGTCCCTGTTGTTTTACTGTGTCTCTGGTGTGTTGTAGTGTGTCCCTGGTGTGTTGTATTGTGTCCCTGGTGTGTTGTGTGTCCCTGGTGTGTTGTAGTGTGTCCCTGGTGTGTTGCAGTGTGTCTGGTGTGTTGTAGCGTGTCCCTGGTGTGTTGTGTCCCTGGCGTGTTGTAGCGTGTCCCTGGTGTGTTGTAGTGTGTCTGGTGTGTAGTGTGTCTGGTGTGTTGTAGTGTGTCTGGTGTGTTGTAGTGTGTCCCTGGTGTGTTGGAGCGTGTCCCTGGTGTGTTGTAACGTGTCCCTGGTGTGTTGTAGTGTGTCTGGTGTGTTGTAGTGTGTCTGGTGTGTTGGTGTGTGTCCCTGGTGTGTTGTAGCGTGTCCCTGGTGTGTTGTAGCGTGTCCCTGGTGTGTTGTGTCCTTGGTGTGTTGTAGCGTGTCCCTGGTGTTTTGTAGCGTGTCCCTGGTGTGTTGTAGCGTGTCCCTGGTGTGTTGTAGCGTGTCCCTGGTGTGTTGTAGTGTGTCCCTGGTGTGTTGTTGTGTGTCCCTGGTGTGTTGTAATGTGTCCCTGGTGTGTTGTAGTGTGTCCCTGGTGTGTTGTAGTGTGCCCCTGGTGTGTTGTAGTGTGTCCCTGGTGTGTTGTAGTGTGTCCCTGGTGTGTTGTAGCGTGTCCCTGGTGTGTTGTAGCGTGTCCCTGGTGTGTTGTGTCCCTGGTATGTTGTAGCGTGTCCCTGGTGTGTTGTAGCGTGTCCCTGGTGTGTTGTAGCGTGTCCCTGGTGTGTTGTAGCGTGTCCCTGGTGTGTTGTGTCCTTGGTGTGTTGTAGCGTGTCCCTGGTGTTTTGTAGCGTGTCCCTGGTGTGTTGTGTACCTGGTGTGTTGTAGCGTGTCCCTGGTGTGTTGTAGCGTGTCTGGTGTGTAGTGTGTCTGGTGTGTTGTAGTGTGTCTGGTGTGTTGTAGTGTGTCCCTGGTGTGTTGGAGCGTGTCCCTGGTGTGTTGTAACGTGTCCCTGGTGTGTTGTGTCCTTGGTGTGTTGTAGCGTGTCCCTGGTGTTTTGTAGCGTGTCCCTGGTGTGTTGTAGCGTGTCCCTGGTGTGTTGTAGCGTGTCCCTGGTGTGTTGTAGTGTGTCCCTGGTGTGTTGTAATGTGTCCCTGGTGTGTTGTAGTGTGTCCCTGGTGTGTTGTAGTGTGTCCCTGGTGTGTTGTAGTGTGTCCCTGGTGTGTTGTAGTGTGTCCCTGGTGTGTTGTAGCGTGTCCCTGGTGTGTTGTAGCGTGTCCCTGGTGTGTTGTGTCCCTGGTGTGTTGTGTCCCTGGTGTGTTGTAGCGTGTCCCTGGTGTGTTGTAGCGTGTCCCTGGTGTGTCGTAGCGTATCCCTGGTGTGTTGTAGTGTGTCCCTGGTGTGTTGTAGTGTGTCCCTGGTGTGTTGTAGTGTGTCCCTGGTGTGTTGTAGTGTGTCCTTGATGTGTTGTAGTGTCCCTGGTGTGTTGTAGGGTGTCCCTGGTGTGTTGTAGTGTGTCCCTGGTGTGTTGTAGTGTGTCCCTGGTGTGTTGTAGGGGCCATGACCCAAAAAATATGTGAATGGTTATTAGACTCTCTCACAGTACGAGACAGCGAGAACCATTTACGGGTGAGCGTGTATGAATAGGCTGCGTGTATGAACAGATCGCGTATGGAGGCAATACTGGGTCGCCAGTATACATTAAATCCTCTCAGAGCTCTTCCTCAGTTGCGAGGACCCGACAGAGACTTCAATATCCCGCCGCAAATGGAAGCTAATAGCTGTAAATGGTTCTTGTCAAGCTAAGACACCATGATGACGTGTGGTGAGGGAGGCCCGAGATGGGACCAGACTTGGGACATTAGCCTCGGGGGAAGTGGGAGAGTTGGTCATGATCTGGAGCTGAGAGGTCGGCCTCGTGGGTGTCTCCATAACCTGCTGGACCTGACCTCCCATTGTCCCAGACTGACCCGTGGTCCAGCCCGTGAGCTGATGTTGTGAGTGGTGTACTCACCTAGTTGTGCTTGCGGGGGTTGAGCTCTGGCTCTTTGGTCCCGCCTCTCAACCGTCAATCAACAGGTGTACAGGTTCCTGAGCCTATTGGGCTCTATGATATCTACACTTGAAACTGTGTATGGAGTCAGCCTCCACCACATTGCTTCCTAATGCATTCCATTTGTCAACCACTCTGACACTAAAAAAGTTCTTCCTAATATCTCTGTGGTTCATTTGGGCACTCAGTTTCCACCTGTGTCCCCCTAGTGCGTGTGCCCCTTGTGTTAAATAGCCTGTCTTTATCTACCCTGTCGATTCCCTTGAGAATCTTGAATGTGGTGATCATGTCCCCCCTAACTCTTCTGTCTTCCAACGAAGTGAGGTTCAATTCCCGTAGTCTCTCCTCGTAGCTCATACCTCTCAGCTCGGGTACTAGTCTGGTGGCAAACCTTTGAACCTTCTCCAGTTTAGTCTTATGCTTGACTAGATATGGACTCCATGCTGGAGCCGCATACTCCAAGATTGGTCTGACATATGTGGTATATAATGTTCTGAAAGATTCCTTACACAAGTTTCTAAAGGCCGTTCTTATGTTAGCCAACCTGGCATATGCTGCTGATGTTATCCTCTTGATATGAGCATCAGGGGACAGGTCTGGCGTGATATCAACCCCCAGGTCTTTCTCTCTCTCTGACTCTTGAAGTATTTCATCTCCCAAGTGATACCTTGTATCTGGTCTCCTGCTTCCTACTCCTATCTTCATTACATTACATTTGCTTGGGTTAAACTCTAACATCCATTTGTTTGACCATTCCTGCAGCTTATCCAGGTCTTCTTGAAGCCTCAAGCTGTCCTCCTCTGTCTTAATCCTTCTCATAATTTTGGCGTCGTCAGCAAACATTGAGAGGAATGAGTCTATACCCTATGGGAGATCATTTACGTATATCAGAAACAGGATAGGTCCAAGCACAGAGCCCTGTGGGACTCCACTGGTGACTTCCCGCCATTCTGAGGTCTCACCCCTCACTATAACTCTCTGCTTCCTATTGCTTAGGTACTCTCTTATCCACTGGAGCGCCCTACCAGTTACTCCTGCCTGTTTCTCCAGCTTATGCATCAACCTTTTATGGGGTACTGTATCAAAGGCTTTCCGACAGTCCAAAAAAATGCAGTCCGCCCATCCTTCTCTTTCTTGCTTAATCTTTGTCACCTGATCATAGAATTCTATCAAGCCTGTAAGGCAAGATTTACCCTCCCTGAACCCATGTTGATGGGTTGTCACGAAGTCTCTTCTCTCCAGATGTGTTACTAGGTTTTTTCTCACAATCTTCTCCATCACCTTGCATGGTATACAAGTTAAGGACACTGGCCTGTAGTTCAGTGCCTCTTGTCTGTCACCCTTTTTGTATATTGGTACTACATTAGCAGTCTTCCATACTTCTGGTAGGTCTCCCGTTTCCAGTGACCTACTATACACTATGGAGAGTGGCAAGCTAAGTGCTCCTGCACACTCTTTCAATACCCATGGTGAGATTCCATCCGGCCCAACAGCTTTTCTCACATCCAGCTCCAATAGGTGCTTCTTGACCTCATCTCTTGTAATTTCGAACCTTTCCAAGGTCACCTGGTTTGCTGCCACCTCTCCTAGCACCGTGACTTCTCCCTGTTCTATTGTAAAGACCTCCTGGAACCTTTTGTTGAGTTCTTCACACATCTCTTTGTCATTCTCTGTGTACCTGTCCTCGCCCACCCTAAGTTTCATAAGTGTGTGTGTGTGTGTGTGTGTGTGTGTGTGTGTGTGTGTGTGTGTGTGTGTGTGTGTGTGTGTGTGTGTGTGTGTGTGTGTGTGTGTGTGTGTGTGTGTGTGTGAGTGTGCTCTTATGGCCTGATTAACGTTGGGTCAGTAGTTAGAGAGTCCGTATGCAGACGAGGTGTCACAATAACGTGGCTTAACTATGTTGTTATGTGTTGTAGTGTGTCTCTGGTGTGTTGTTGTGTGTCTCTGGTGTGTTGTTGTGTGTCCCTGTTGTATTGTAGTGTGTCCCTGGTGTGTTGTAGTGTGTCCCTGGTGTGTTGTAGTGTGTCCCTGTTGTATTACTGTGTCTCTGGTGTGTTGTTGTGTGTCCCTGTTGTATTACTGTGTCTCTGGTGTGTTGTAGTGTGTCGCTGGTGTGTTGTTGTGTGTCCCTGTTGTATTACTGTGTCTCTGGTGTGTTGTAGTGTGTCCCTGGTGTGTTGTTGTGTGTCCCTGTTGTATTACTGTGTCTCTGGTGTGTTGTAGTGTGTCCCTGGTGTGTTGTTGTGTGTCCCTGTTGTATTACTGTGTCTCTGGTGTGTTGTAGTGTGTCCCTGTTGTATTACTGTGTCCCTGGTGTGTTGTAGTGTGTCCCTGTTGTATTACTGTGTATCTAGTGTGTTGTAGTGTGTCCCTGGTGTGTTGTAGTGTGTCCCTGTTGTATTACTGTGTATCTAGTGTGTTGTAGTGTGTCCCTGTTGTATTACTGTGTCTCTGGTGTGTTGTAGTGTGTCCCTGGTGTGTTGTAGTGTGTCCCTGTTGTATTACTGTGTCCCTGGTGTGTTGTAGTGTGTCCCTGTTGTATTACTGTGTCTCTGGTGTGTTGTAGTGTGTCCCTGTTGTATTACTGTGTCTCTGGTGTGTTGTAGTGTGTCCCTGTTGTATTACTGTGTCTCTGGTGTGTTGTAGTGTGTCGCTGGTGTGTTGTTGTGTGTCCCTGTTGTATTACTGTGTCTCTGGTGTGTTGTAGTGTGTCCCTGGTGTGTTGTTGTGTGTCCCTGTTGTATTACTGTGTCTCTGGTGTGTTGTAGTGTGTCCCTGGTGTGTTGTTGTGTGTCCCTGTTGTATTACTGTGTCTCTGGTGTGTTGTAGTGTGTCGCTGGTGTGTTGTTGTGTGTCCCTGTTGTATTACTGTGTCTCTGGTGTGTTGTAGTGTGTCCCTGGTGTGTTGTTGTGTGTCCCTGTTGTATTACTGTGTCTCTGGTGTGTTGTAGTGTGTCCCTGTTGTATTACTGTGTCCCTGGTGTGTTGTAGTGTGTCCCTGTTGTATTACTGTCTCTGGTGTGTTGTAGTGTGTCCCTGTTGTATTACTGTCTCTGGTGTGTTGTAGTGTGTCCCTGTTGTATTACTGTGTATCTAGTGTGTTGTAGTGTGTCCCTGTTGTATTACTGTCTCTGGTGTGTTGTAGTGTGTCCCTGGCGTGTTGTAGTGACACATGGAGCCACAATGTTTTAACTTTCTTCATGTTTCAGATGAGTGGGTTGGCTGTCTATGTTCCAGCCAAGCTGTTGTGACTCGCAGTCTGCATCAGTGTGAATCCTGTTCAAATATTCTTGCAGCAAATATATATATTTCAAATTCCGAGTGAAATTTTTGTCTTTCCTGGAGTCATGAAAATATTTTCAAACAAAACGTCAAACTAAATGGCCTTTCGTATCATAAAAATACCAGCTGTCTTTTCTATTAGAAACTTTCACAAAGTTCACTGTAGTAAAAAAGGTTAAATTCCAGTGGAAATGTTAAATTTCAGTGGGGAAAAAATATCTTAAGTTGTAAAAACTATTTATCTGCATAATAGTGATGTTAACATATTACAGAAATACAATGTCTTAAAAGAATTTGATATCTTAATGTTGCAAGATATCTTTTTGTTGTAGTAAGGTATTCTTCGTGTCAGTAATAATTCTAATTATATTAATCTAACCTAATATTATTATTAATTAAATAATAAGTTCGTAATAATCCCCCGTCCAATTATATACTTATTCATTACTGACAAAGTAATCTCCCATCCTGACCTATAGAGACCATCCCACTGATACACCCAATAATGAGGGGCATAACACACCCCCTTTACTGATAAAATATCCCCCCCCCCCACCTTGCAGGGAATAATAATAATAATCTCACAGAATTTACAATATCCCATTTTGATGTAAATGTTCCCCTTTCCTGTGGTAATGATTCCCTGTTCTCTACAACTTTCTTAGTTCCAGTACCATTTGGGTCTAGTTCCATCTCTCTGGGACAATTGTTCTTGTGCTTGGTGGTACAATGGGGCACTGTGATACAGTGTAATCTCTCTGCTGTGTAATCTCTCTGCAGTGTAATCTCTCTGCAGTGTAATCTCTCTGCAGTGTAATCTGTGTGCAGTGTAATATATCTGCAGTGTAATCTCTCAACAGTGTACCAGACTGTTGCTATCACTTGGGTCACGCTATCCAAACCCGGCTTTATCAATCTGACAATCTGTTGCAATTTGCAATTAATGCGCTCAATCTGGCGCGTGGCTGTGTTGTTGTAACGAACAGTTGCAACAGAGCCCATACGGCTCTGTTGAACATGTTGAACATAGCTCCCTACGGCTGTGTTGAACATGTTGAACGTAGCTCCCTACGGCTGTGTTGAACATGTTGAACGTAGCTCCCTACGGCTGTGTTGAACATGTTGACCGTAGCTCCCTACGGCTGTGTTGAACATGTTGAACGTAGCTCCCTACGGCTGTGTGGAACATGTTGAACGTAGCTCCCTACAGCTCTGTTGAACATGTTGAACGTAGCTCCCTACGGCTCTGTTGAACATGTTGAACGTAGCTCCCTACGGCTCTGTTGAACATGTTGACCGTAGCTCCCTACGGCTCTGTTGAACATGTTGACAGTAGCTCCCTACGGCTGTGTTGAACATGTTGAACGTAGCTCCCTACGGCTGTGTTGAACATGTTGAACGTAGCTCCCTACGGCTGTGTTGAACATGTTGAACGTAGCTCCCTACGGCTGTGTTGAACATGTTGACCGTAGCTCCCTACGGCTGTGTTGAACATGTTGAACGTAGCTCCCTACGGCTCTGTTGAACATGTTGAACGTAGCTCCCTACGGCTCTGTTGAACATGTTGACCGTAGCTCCCTACGGCTCTGTTGAACATGTTGAACGTAGCTCCCTACGGCTGTGTTGAACATGTTGAACGTAGCTCCCTACGGCTGTGTTGAACATGTTAAACATCGCTCTCTACGGCTCTGTTGAACATAGCTCCCTACGGCTGTGTTGAACATGTTAAACATAGCTCTCTACGGCTGTGTTGAACATGTTGAACATAGCTCTCTACGGCTCTGTTGAACATGTTGAACGTAGCTCCCTACGGCTGTGTTGAACATGTTAAACATCGCTCTCTACGGCTCTGTTGAACATGTTGAACATAGCTCTCTACGGCTCTGTTGAACATGTTGAACATAGCTCCCTACGGCTGTGTTGAACATGTTGAACATAGCTCTCTACGGCTCTGTTGAACATGTTGAACATAGCTCTCTACGGCTCTGTTGAACATGTTGAACATAGCTCCTTACGGCTGTGTTGAACATGTTGAACATAGCTCTCTACGGCTCTGTTGAACATGTTGAACATAGCTCCCTACGGCTGTGTTGAACATGTTGAACGTAGCTCCCTACGGCTGTGTTGAACATGTTGAACGTAGCTCCCTACGGCTGTGTTGAACATGTTGAATGTAGCTCCCTACGGCTGTGTTGAACATGTTGACCGTAGCTCCCAACGGCTGTGTTGAACATGTTGAACATAGCTCCCTATGGCTGTGTTGAACATGTTGAACGTAGCTCCCTACGGCTGTGTTGAACATGTTGACCGTAGCTCCCTACGGCTGTGTTGAACATGTTGACCGTAGCTCCCTACGGCTGTGTTGAACATGTTGAACGTAGCTCCCTACGGCTCTGTTGAACATGTTGAACATAGCTCCCTACGGCTGTGTTGAACATGTTTGACCGTAGCTCCCTATGGCTGTGTTGAACATGTTGAACGTAGCTCCCTACGGCTGTGTTGAACATGTTGACCGTAGCTCCCTACGGCTGTGTTGAACATGTTGAACGTAGCTCCCTACGGCTGTGTTGAACATGTTGAACGTAGCTCCCTACGGCTGTGTTGAACATGTTGAACGTAGCTCCCTACGGCTGTGTTGAACATGTTGAACATAGCTCTCTACGGCTCTGTTGAACATGTTGAACGTAGCTCCCTACGGCTCTGTTGAACATGTTGAACATAGCTCCCTACGGCTGTGTTGAACATGTTTGACCGTAGCTCCCTACGGCTGTGTTGAACATGTTGAACGTAGCTCCCTACGGCTGTGTTGAACATGTTGAACGTAGCTCCCTACGGCTGTGTTGAACATGTTGAACGTAGCTCCCTACGGCTGTGTTGAACATGTTGAACGTAGCTCCCTACGGCTGTGTTGAACATGTTGAACGTAGCTCCCTACGGCTGTGTTGAACATGTTGAACATAGCTCTCTACGGCTCTGTTGAACATGTTGAACGTAGCTCCCTACGGCTCTGTTGAACATGTTGAACATAGCTCCCTACGGCTGTGTTGAACATGTTTGACCGTAGCTCCCTACGGCTGTGTTGAACATGTTGAACGTAGCTCCCTACGGCTGTGTTGAACATGTTGAACGTAGCTCCCTACGGCTGTGTTGAACATGTTGAACGTAGCTCCCTACGGCTGTGTTGAACATGTTGACCGTAGCTCCCTACGGCTGTGTTGAACATGTTGACCGTAGCTCCCTACGGCTGTGTTGAACATGTTGACCGTAGCTCCCTACGGCTGTGTTGAACATGTTGAACATAGCTCCCTACGGCTGTGTTGAACATGTTTGACCGTAGCTCCCTACGGCTGTGTTGAACATGTTGACCGTAGCTCCCTACGGCTGTGTTGAACATGTTGACCGTAGCTCCCTACGGCTGTGTTGAACATGTTGAACATAGCTCCCTACGGCTGTGTTGAACATGTTGACCGTAGCTCCCTACGGCTGTGTTGAACATGTTGACCGTAGCTCCCTACGGCTCTGTTGAACATGTTGAACATAGCTCCCTATGGCTGTGTTGAACATGTTGACCGTAGCTCCCTACGGCTGTGTTGAACATGTTGAACATAGCTCCCTACGGCTGTGTTGAACATGTTGACCGTAGCTCCCTACGGCTCTGTTGAACATGTTGACCGTAGCTCCCTACGGCTCTGTTGAACATGTTGAACGTAGCTCCCTACGGCTGTGTTGAACATGTTGACCGTAGCTCCCTACGGCTGTGTTGAACATGTTGACCGTAGCTCCCTACGGCTGTGTTGAACATGTTGACCGTAGCTCCCTACGGCTGTGTTGAACATGTTGAACATAGCTCCCTACGGCTGTGTTGAACATGTTGACCGTAGCTCCCTACGGCTGTGTTGAACATGTTGAACATAGCTCCCTACGGCTGTGTTGAACATGTTGACCGTAGCTCCCTACGGCTGTGTTGAACATGTTGACCGTAGCTCCCTACGGCTCTGTTGAACATGTTGAACATAGCTCCCTATGGCTGTGTTGAACATGTTGACCGTAGCTCCCTACGGCTGTGTTGAACATGTTGAACATAGCTCCCTACGGCTGTGTTGAACATGTTGACCGTAGCTCCCTACGGCTCTGTTGAACATGTTGACCGTAGCTCCCTACGGCTCTGTTGAACATGTTGAACGTAGCTCCCTACGGCTGTGTTGAACATGTTGACCGTAGCTCCCTACGGCTGTGTTGAACATGTTGACCGTAGCTCCCTACGGCTGTGTTGAACATGTTGACCGTAGCTCCCTACGGCTGTGTTGAACATGTTGACCGTAGCTCCCCACGACTGTGTTGAACATGTTGACCGTAGCTCCCCACGACTGTGTTGAACATGTTGAACGTAGCTCCCTACGGCTGTGTTCAACATCATAGCCAACATACTCCCTAAGGCTGTGTTGTGGTACAGTGCTAATTAATGTTGGCTGAACTGCGCAATTGGGCCCAATCGTTATGTCATTGTTATTCAGCGTTTCTCGCGTGATGTGAAGGCTAACGACAGCTGGTGTGGTCATTAGGGCTGTATACCTTAATCCCTCCCCCCTCCCCTCTCACTATACACAGTGTATACATAATACGTTAAGCATCTTTTGATTTATATATGATAGGTATATACCTCACTTTTATCCCTGGGAAATATACCTAATATACCCATGGACCCTCACCTGTGGGTATACTGATATACCCGCCCATCGGCGTAGTGTATACTGGTATACCACACCCTGAGTATACATTATGGACAAGTATGTTGTAGTATATACAGTGGGAAATACACTCATTGGTGTAAGTACTGACAATGTGTGTATACTGTATGTATAGACTCAGGAAAATACATCTCTCGATGTGTATATTTTTATCGTTAGCTCTCTTTGTGTATTTGAAGCTCTGTGTATGGCAGTATACACTATATGTATAGCCTCACCTGATACCATGGTACTGACGGTATAGATTCACCTGATACCATGGTACTGAGGGTACAGCTTCACCTGATACCATGATACTGACGGTACAGCTTCACCTGATACCATGGTACTGACGGTACAGCTTCACCTGATACCATGATACTGACGGTACAGCTTCACCTGATACCATGGTACTGACGGTACAGCTTCACCTGATACCATGATACTGACAGTACAGCTTAACCTGATACCATGGTACTGACGGTACAGCTTCATCTGATACCATGGTACTGACAGTACAGCTTAACCTGATACCATGGTACTGACGGTACAGCTTCATCTGATACCATGGTACTGACGGTACAGCTTCACCTGATACCATGGTACTGACAGTATAGCTTCACCTGATACCATGATACGGACGGTACAGCTTCACCTGATACCATGGTACTGACGGTACAGCTTCACCTGATACCATGGTACTGACTGTATAGCTTCACCTGATACCATGGTACTGAGGGTACAGCTTCACCTGATACCATGGTACTGACGGTACAGCTTCACCTGATACCATGGTACTGACGGTACAGCTTCACCTGATACCATGGTACTGACGGTACAGCTTCACCTGATACCATGGTACTGACGGTACAGCTTAACCTGATACCATGGTACTGACGGTACAGCTTCACCTGATACCATGGTACTGACGGTACAGCTTCACCTGATACCATGGTACTGACTGTATAGCTTCACCTGATACCATGGTACTGAGGGTACAGCTTCACCTGATACCATGGTACTGACGGTACAGCTTCACCTGATACCATGGTACTGACTGTATAGCTTCACTTGATACCATGGTACTGAGGGTAAAGCTTCACCTGATACCATGGTACTGAGGGTAAAGCTTCACCTGATACCATGGTACTGACGGTACAGCTTCACCTGATACCATGGTATTGAAGGTACAGCTTCACCTGATACCATGGTACTGAGAGTATTGCTTCACCTGATACCATGGTACTGACAGTACAGCTTCACCTGATACCATGGTACTGACAGTACAGCTTCACATGATACCATGGTACTGACAGTACAGCTTCACCTGATACCATGGTACTGACAGTACAGCTTCACCTGATACCATGGTACTGACGGTACAGCTTCACCTGATACCATGGTACTGACGGTACAGCTTCACCTGATACCATGGTATTGAAGGTACAGCTTCACCTGATACCATGGTACTGAGAGTATAGCTTCACCTGATACCATGGTACTGAGAGTATAGCTTCACCTGATACCATGGTACTGACAGTACAGCTTCACCTGATACCATGGTACTGACAGTACAGCTTCACCTGATACCATGGTACTGACAGTACAGCTTCACCTAATACCATGATGCTGATTGTACAGCTTCACCTGATACCATAGTACTGAGGGTATAGCTTCACCTAACACCATGGTACTGACGAACAGCTTCACCTGATACCATGGTACTGACGGTACAGCTTCAAATAATACCATGATACTGACTGTACAGCTTCACCTGATACCATAGTACTGAGGGTACAGCTTCACCTGATACCATGGTACTGACAGCACAGCTTCACCTGATACCTTGGTACTCCCTGCACCCGCCTGTGTCCTCCATGTATCATAGAGGATTAATTACGGACACAGTAATGGTGGGCAGGTAATTATAGATAACACCTGAGAGTGTCTACAGTAATGGTGGGCAGGTAATTATAGATAACACCTGAGAGTGTCTACAGTAATGGTGGGCAGGTAATTATAGATAACACCTGAGAGTGTCTACAGTAATGGTCGGCAGGTAATTATAGATAACACCTGAGAGTGTCTACAGTAATGGTGTGCAGGTAATTATAGATAACACCTGAGAGTGTCTACAGTAATGGTGGGCAGGTAATTATAGATAACACCTGAGAGTGTCTACAGTAATGGTGGGCAGGTAATTATAGATAACACCTGAGAGTGTCTACAGTAATGGTCGGCAGGTATTTATAGATAACACCTGAGAGTGTCTACAGTAATGGTGTGCAGGTAATTATAGATAACACCTGAGAGTGTCTACAGTAATGGTGGGCAGGTAATTATAGATAACACCTGAGAGTGTCTACAGTAATGGTGGGCAGGTAATTATAGATAACACCTGAGAGTGTCTACAGTAATGGTCGGCAGGTATTTATAGATAACACCTGAGAGTGTCTACAGTAATGGTGTGCAGGTAATTATAGATAACACCTGAGAGTGTCTACAGTAATGGTGGGCAGGTAATTATAGATAACACCTGAGAGTGTCTACAGTAATGGTCGGCAGGTATTTATAGATAACACCTGAGAGTGTCTACAGTAATGGTGTGCAGGTAATTATAGATAACACCTGGGAGTGTCTACAGTAATGGTGGGCAGGTAATTATAGATAACACCTGAGAGTGTCTACAGTAATGGTGTGCAGGTAATTATAGATAACACCTGAGAGTGTCTACAGTAATGGTGGGCAGGTAATTATAGATAACACCTGACAGTGTCTACAGTAATGGTGGGCAGGTAATTATAGATAACACCTGAGAGTGTCTACAGTAATCTTCCAACACAATGGTGGAGAATATTGTGTATAATAATTCTCCAGGTAACTAATTATTGCTTACCTGAAATGTTACACAAAGATTATCTTCTTATCCATGATTATGTATATTGTTATTGTGGGACCCCACCTCCCATGATCTCAGGTGGACTGGTGTGTGTGGGGGACCCCACCTCCCATGATCTCAGGTGGACTGGTGTGTGTGGGACCCCACCTCCCATGATCTCAGGTGGACTGGTGTGTGTGGGACCCCACCTCCCATGATCTCAGGTGGACTGGTGTGTGTGGGACCCCACCTCCCATGATCTCAGGTGGACTGGTGTGTGTGGGACCCCACCTCCCATGATCTCAGGTGGACTGGTGTGTAGGGGACCCCACCTCCCATGGTCCCAGGAGGACTGGTGTGTGTGGGACCCCACCTCCCATGATCTCAGGTGGACTGGTGTGTGTGGGACCCCACCTCCCATGATCTCAGGTGGACTGGTGTGTGTGGGACCCCACCTCCCATGATCTCAGGTGGACTGGTGTGTGTGGGACCCCACCTCCCATGATCTCAGGTGGACTGGTGTGTGGGGGACCCCACCTCCCATGGTCCCAGGAGGACTGGTGTGTGTGGGACCCCACCTCCCATGATCTCAGGTGGACTGGTGTGTGTGGGACCCCACCTCCCATGATCTCAGGTGGACTGGTGTGTGTGGGACCCCACCTCCCATGATCTCAGGTGGACTGGTGTGTGGGGGACCCCACCTCCCATGGTCCCAGGAGGACTGGTGTGTGTGGGACCCCACATCCCATGATCTCAGGTGGACTGGTGTGTGTGGGACCCCACCTCCCATGATCTCAGGTGGACTGGTGTGTGGGGGACCCAACCTCCCATGGTCCCAGGTGGACTGGTGTGTGGGGGACCCCACCTCCCATGGTCCCAGGAGGACTGGTGTATGTGGCGGACCCAACCTCCCATGGTCCCAGGTGGACTGGTGTGTGTGGGACCCCACCTCCCATGGTCCCAGGAGGACTGGTGTGTGTGGGACCCAACCTCCCATGGTCCCAGGTGGACTGGTGTGTGTGGGACCCCACCTCCCATGGTCCCAGGAGGACTGGTGTGTGTGGGACCCCACCTCCCATGGTCCCAGGAGGACTGGTGTGTGTGGGACCCCACCTCCCATGGTCCCAGGAGGACTGGTGTGTGTGGGACCCCACCTCCCATGGTCCCAGGAAGACTGGTGTGTGTGGGACCCAACCTCCCATGGTCCCAGGAGGACTGGTGTGTGTGGGACCCCACCTCCCATGGTCCCAGGAGGACTGGTGTGTGTGGGACCCCACCTCCCATGGTCCCAGGTGGACTGGTGTGTGTGGGACCCCACCTCCCATGGTCCCAGGAGGACTGGTGTGTGTGGGACCCCCCTCCCATGGTCCCAGGAGGACTGGTGTGTGTGGGACCCCACCTCCCATGGTCCCAGGAGGACTGGTGTGAGTGGGACCCCACCTCCCATGGTCCCAGGTGGACTGGTGTGTGTGGGACCCCACCTCCCATGGTCCCAGGAGGACTGGTGTGTGTGGGACCCCACCTCCCATGGTCCCAGGTGGACTGGTGTGTGTGTGTGGGACCCCACCTCCCATGGTCCCAGGTGGACTGGTGTGTGTGTGTGGGACCCCACCTCCCATGATCCCAGGAGGACTGGTGTGTGTGTGGGACCCCACCTCCCATGGTCCCAGGAGGAGTGGTGTGTGGCGGACCCTACCTCCCATGGTCCCAGGTGGACTGGTGTGTGTGTGTGGGACCCCACCTCCCATGGTCCCAGGTGGACTGGTGTGTGGCGGACCCCACCTCCCATGGTCCCAGGTGGACTGGTGTGTGTGTGTGTGGGACCCCACCTCCCATGGTCCCAGGTGGACTTGTGTGTGTGGGACCCCACCTCCCATGGTCCCAGATGGACTGGTGTGTGTGTGTGTGTGTGTGTGTGTGTGGGACCCCACCTCCCATGGTCCCAGGTGGACTGGTGTGTGTGGGTCCCCACCTTCCATGGTCCTAGATGGACTGGTGTGTGTGTGTGTGTGGGACCCCACCCCCCATGGTCCCAGGTGGACTGGTGTGTGTGGGGGACCACACCTCCCTTGGTGCCAGGAGGACTGGACGTGTGTGTGTGTGGGACCCCACCTCCCATGGTCCCTGGGGGACTAGTGTGTGTGGGACCCCACCTTCCATGGTCCCAGGAGGACTGGTGTGTTTGGGACCCCACCTCCCATGGTCCCAGGTGGACTGGTGTGTGTGTGTAGGGGGCCCCACCTCCCATACTCCCAGGAAGACTGGTGTGTGTGGGACCCCACCTCCCATGGTCCCAGGAGGACTGGTGTGTGTGGGACCCCACCTCCCATGGTCCCAGGTGGACTGGTGTGTGTGTGTGGGACCCCTCCTCCCATGGTCCCAGGTGGACTGTTGTGTGTGTGTGGGACCCCACCTCCCATGGTCCCAGGAGGACTGATGTGTGTGTGGGACTCCACCTCCCATGGTCCCAGGAGGAGTGGTGTGTGGCGGACCCCACCTCCCATGGTCCCAGGAGGACTGGTGTGTGTGTGTGGGACCCCACCTCCCATGGTCCCAGGAGGACTGGTGTGTGTGGGACCCCACCTCCCATGGTCCCAGGTGGACTGGTGTGTGTGTGTGGGACCCCACCTCCCATGGTCCCAGGTGGACTGGTGTGTGTGTGTGTGTGTGGGACCCCACCTCCCATGGTCCCAGGTGGACTGGTGTGTGTGGGACCCCACCTCCCATGGTCCCAGGTGGACTGGTGTGTGTGGGACCCCACCTCCCATGGTCCCAGGAGGACTGGTGTGTGTGGGACCCCACCTCCCATGGTCCCAGGTGGACTGGTGTGTGTGTGTGGGACCCCACCTCCCATGGTCCCAGGTGGACTGGTGTGTGTGTGTGGGACCCCACCTCCCATGATCCCAGGAGGACTGGTGTGTGTGTGGGACCCCACCTCCCATGGTCCCAGGAGGAGTGGTGTGTGGCGGACCCTACCTCCCATGGTCCCAGGTGGACTGGTGTGTGTGTGTGGGACCCCACCTCCCATGGTCCCAGGTGGACTGGTGTGTGGCGGACCCCACCTCCCATGGTCCCAGGTGGACTGGTGTGTGTGTGTGTGGGACCCCACCTACCCATGGTCCCAGGTGGACTTGTGTGTGTGGGACCCCACCTCCCATGGTCCCAGATGGACTGGTGTGTGTGTGTGTGTGTGTGTGTGTGTGGGACCCCACCTCCCATGGTCCCAGGTGGACTGGTGTGTGTGGGACCCCACCTTCCATGGTCCTAGATGGACTGGTGTGTGTGTGTGTGTGTGTGGGACCCCACCCCCCATGGTCCCAGGTGGACTGGTGTGTGTGGTGGACCACACCTCCCTTGGTGCCAGGAGGACTGGACGTGTGTGTGTGTGGGACCCCACCTCCCATGGTCCCTGGGGGACTAGTGTGTGTGGGACCCCACCTTCCATGGTCCCAGGAGGACTGGTGTGTTTGGGACCCCACCTCCCATGGTCCCAGGTGGACTGGTGTGTGTGTGTGGGGGGCCCCACCTCCCATGCTCCCAGGAAGACTGGTGTGTGTGGGACCCCACCTCCCATGGTCCCAGGAGGACTGGTGTGTGTGGGACCCCACCTCCCATGGTCCCAGGTGGACTGGTGTGTGTGTGTGGGACCCCACCTCCCATGGTCCCAGGTGGACTGTTGTGTGTGTGTGGGACCCCACCTCCCATGGTCCCAGGAGGACTGATGTGTGTGTGGGACTCCACCTCCCATGGTCCCAGGAGGAGTGGTGTGTGGCGGACCCCACCTCCCATGGTCCCAGGAGGACTGGTGTGTGTGTGTGGGACCCCACCTCCCATGGTCCCAGGAGGACTGGTGTGTGTGGGACCCCACCTCCCATGGTCCCAGGTGGACTGGTGTGTGTGTGGGACCCCACCTCCCTTGGTCCCAGGTGGACAGGTGTGAGTGTGGGGGACACCACCTCCCATGGTCCCAGGTGGACTGGTGTGTGTGTGTGGGACTCCACCTCCCATGGTCCCAGGTGGACTGGTGTGTGTGGGACCCCACCTCCCATGGTCCAAGGTGGACTGGTGTGTGTGTGAGACCCCACATCCCATGGTCCCAGGAGGACTGGTGTGTGGGGGGGACCCCACCTCCCATGGTCCCAGGTGGAATGGTGTGTGTTGGACCCCACCTCCAATGGTCCCAGGAGGACTGGAGTGTGGGACCCCACCTCCCATGATCCCAGGAGGACTGGTGTGTGTGTGTGTGGGACCTCACCTCCCATGTTCTCTGGAGGACTGGTGTGTGTGTGTGTGGGACCTCACCTCCCATGGTCCCAGGAGGACTGGTGTGTGTGTGTGTGTGGGACCCCACCTCCCATGGTCTCAGGTGGACTGGTGTGTGTGGGACCCCACCCCCCATGGTCCCAGGAGTTCTGGTATGTGTGGGGGTCCCCACCTCCCATGGACCCAGGTGGACTGGTGTGTGTGGGACCCCACCTCCCATATTCCCAGATGGACTGGTGTGTGTGTGGGGGACCCCACCTCCCATGGTCCCAGGAGGACTGGTGTGTGTGTGTGGGACCCCACCTCCCATGGTCCCAGGAGGACTGGTATGTGTGGGACTCCACTTCCCATGATCCCAAATGGACTGGTGTGTGTGGGTCCCCACCTCTCATGGTCCCAGGAGGACTGATGTGTGTGGGACCCCACCTCCCATGGTCCCAGGTGGACTGGTGTGTGTGTGTGGGACCCCACCTCCCATGGTCCCAGGAGGACTGGTGTGTGTGTGGGGGACCCCAACTCCCATGGTCCTAGGAGGACTGGTGTGTGTGGGACCCCACCTCCTATGGTCCCAGGTGGACTGGTGTGTGGGCGACCCCACCTCCCATGGTCCCAGATGGACTGGTGTGTGTGTGTGGGACCCCACCTTCCATGGTCCCAGATGGACTGGTGTGTGTGTGTGGGACCCCACCTCCTATGGTCCCAGGAGGACTGGTGTGTGTGGGACCCCACCTCCCATGGTCCCAGGAGGACTGGTGTGTGTGGGACTCCACTTCCCATGGATCCAGGAGGACTGGTGTGTGGGACCCCACCTCTCATGGTCCCAGGAGGACTGGTATGTGTGGAACCCCACCTCCCATGGTCCCAGGTGGACTAGTGTGTGTTTGTGTGGGACCCCACCTCCCATGGTCCCAAGAGGACTGGTGTGTGTGGGATCCCACCTCCCATGAACCCAGGAGGACTGGTGTGTGGGACCCCACCTCCCATGGTTCCAGGAGAACTGGTGTGTGTGTGTGGGACCCTACCTCCCATGGTCCCAGGAGGACTGGTATGTGTGGAACCCCACCTTCCATGGTCCCAGGTAAACTGGTGTGTGTGGGATCCCACCTCCCATGATCCCAAGAGGACTGGTGCGTGTGGGACCCCACCTCCCATGGTCCAAGGAGGACTGGTGTGTGTGGGATCCCACCTCCCATGATCCAAGGGGGACTGGTGTGTGTGGGACCCCACCTCCCATGGTCCCTGGTGGACTGGTGTGCGTGTGTGGGACCCCACCTCCCATGGTCCCAGGAGGACTGGTGTGTGTGTGTGAGGGTGACCCCACCTCACATGGTCCCAGGTGGACTGGTGTGTGTGGGACCACACCTCCCATGGACCCAGGTGGATTGGTGTGTGTGGGACCCCACCTCCCATGGTCCTAGGTGGACTGGTGTGTGTGTGGGACCCCACCTCCCATGGTCCCAGGTGGATTGGTGTGTGTGGGACCCCACCTCCCATGGTCCTAGGTGGACTGGTGTGTGTGTGGGACCCACCTCCCATGGTCCCAGGTGGACTGGTGTGTGTGGGACCCCACCTCCAATGGTCCCAGGAGGTCTGGTGTGTGTGTGGGACCCCACCTCCCATGGCCCCAGGTGGACTGGTGTGTGTGTGTGGGACCCCACCTCCCATGGTCCCAGGTGGACTGGTGTGTGTGGAACCCCACCTCCCATGGTCCCAGGTGGACTGGTGTGTGTGGGTCCCCACCTCCCATGGTCCCAGGTGGACTGGTGTGTGTGGGACCCTACCTCCAATGGTCCCAGGTGGACTGGTGTGTGTGTATGTGGGACCCCACCTCCCTTGGTCCCAGGTGGACAGGTGTGAGTGTGGGGGACACCACCTCCCATGGTCCCAGGTGGACTGGTGTGTGTGGGACCCCACCTCCCATGGTCCAAGGTGGACTGGTGTGTGTGTGAGACCCCACATCCCATGGTCCCAGGAGGACTGGTGTGTGGGGGGACCCCACCTCCCATGGTCCCAGGTGGAATGGTGTGTGTTGGACCCCACCTCCAATGGTCCCAGGAGGACTGGAGTGTGGGACCCCACCTCCCATGATCCCAGGAGGACTGGTGTGTGTGTGTGTGTGGGACCTCACCTCCCATGGTCTCAGGAGGACTGGTGTGTGTGTGTGTGGGACCCCACCTCCCATGGTCCCAGGAGGACTGGAGTGTGGGACCCCACCTACCATGGTCCCAGGAGGACTGGTGTGTGTGTGGAACCCCACCTCCCATGGTCCCAGGTGGACTGGTGTGTGTGTGTGTGTGGGACCCCACCTCCCATCGTCCCAGGTGGACTGGTGTGTGTGTGTGTGGGGGACCCCACCTCCCATGGTCCAAGGTGGACTGGTGTGTGTGTGTGTGGGACCCCACCTCCCATGGTTCCAGGTGGACTGGTGTGTGTGTGTGTGTGGGACCCCACCTTCCATGGTCCAAGGTGGACTGGTGTGTGTGTGTGTGGGGGACCCCACCTCCCTTGGTCCCAGGTGGACTGGTGTGTGTGTGTGTGTGGGACCCCACCTCCCATGGTCCCAGGTGGACTGGTGTGTGTGTGGGAGCCCACCTCCCATGGTCCCAGGAGGACTGTTGTGTGTGGGGGAACCCACCTCCCATGGTCCCAGGAGGAGTGATGTGTGTGTGTGGGACCCCACCTCCCATGGTCCCAGGAGGAGTGGTGTGTGTGTGTGGGACCCCACCTCCCATGGACCAAGGTGGACTGGTGTGTGTGGGGGACCCCACCTCCCATGGTCCCAGGAGGACTGGTGTGTGTGGAACCCCACCTCCCATAGTCCCAGGTGGACAGGTGTGTGTGTGGGGGACCACACCTCCCATGGTCCCAGGAGGACTGGTGTGTGTGGGACCCCACCTCCCATGGTCCCAGGAGGACTGGTGTGTGTGTGTGTGGGACCCCACCTACCATGGTCCCAGGTGGACTGGTGTTTGTGTGTGAGGGACTCCACCTCCCATGGTCCCAGGTGGACTGGTGTGTGTGTGGGGGGGACCCCACCTCCCATGGTCCCAGGTAGACTGGTGTGTGTGAGGGGGGGACCCCACCTCCCATGGTCCCAGGTGAACTGGTGTGTGTTTGGGGGACCCACCTCACATGGTCCCATGTAGACTGGTGTGTGTGGGGACCCCACCTCCCATGGTCCCAGGTGTACTGGTGTGTGTGGGACCCCACCTCCCATAGTCCCAGGTGGACTGGTGTGTGTGAGTGGGGGACCCCACCTCCCATGGTCCCAGGAGGACTGGTGTGTGTGTGTGTGGGACCCCACCTCCCATGGTCTCAGGTGGACTGGTGTGTGTGGGACCCCACCCCCCATGGTCCCAGGAGTTCTGGTGTGTGTGGGGGTCCCCCCTCCCATGGACCCAGGTGGACTGGTGTGTGTGGGACCCCACCTCTCATATTCCCAGGTGGACTGGTGTGTGTGTGGGGGACCCCACCTCCCATGGTCCCAGGAGGACTGGTGTGTGTGTGTGGGACCCCACCTCCCATGGTCCCAGGTGGACTGGTGTGTGTGTGTGGGACCCCACCTCCCATGGTCCCAAGAGGACTGGTGTGTGTGTGGGGGACCCCACCTCCCATGGTCCTAGGAGGACTGGTGTGTGTGGGACCACACCTCCTATGGTCCCAGGTGGACTGGTGTGTGGGCGACCCCACCTCCCATGGTCCCAGATGGACTGGTGTGTGTGTGTGGGACCCCACCTTCCATGGTCCCAGATGGACTGGTGTGTGTGTGTGGGACCCCACCTCCCATGGTCCCAGGAGGACTGGTGTGTGTGGGACCCCACCTCCCATGGTCCCAGGAGGACTGGTGTGTGTGGGACTCCACTTCCCATGGATCCAGGAGGACTGGTGTGTGGGACCCCACCTCTCATGGTCCCAGGAGGACTGGTATGTGTGGAACCCCACCTCCCATGGTACCAGGTGGACTAGTGTGTGTGTGTGTGGGACCCCACCTCCCATGGTCACAGGAGGACTGGTGTGTGTGGGATCCCACCTCCCATGAACCCAGGAGGACTGGTGTGTGGGACCCCACCTCCCATGGTTCCAGGAGAACTGGTGTGTGTGTGTGGGACCCCACCTCCCATGGTCCCAGGAGGACTGGTATGTGTGGAACCCCACCTTCCATGGTCCCAGGTGGACTGGTGTGTGTGGGATCCCACCTCCCATGATCCCAGGAGGACTGGTGCGTGTGGGACCCCACCTCCCATGGTCCCAGGAGGACTGGTGTGTGTGGGATCCCACCTCCCATGATCCCAGGGGGACTGGTGTGTGTGGGACCCCACCTCCCTTGGTCCCTGGTGGACTGGTGTGCGTGTGTGGGACCCCACCTCCCATGGTCTTAGGAGGACTGGTGTGTGTGTGTGAGGGTGACCCCACCTCCCATGGTCCCAGGTGGACTGGTGTGTGTGTGAGGGTGACCCCACCTCCCATGGTCCCAGGTGGACTGGTGTGTGTGGGACCACACCTCCCATGGACCCAGGTGGATTGGTGTGTGTGGGACCCCACCTCCCATGGTCCTAGGTGGACTGGTGTGTGTGTGGGACCCCACCTCCCATGGGCCCAGGAGGATTGGTGTGTGTGGGACCCCACCTCCCATGGTTCCAGGAGGACTGGTGTGTGTTGGGGACCCCACCTCCCATGGCCCCAGGTGGACTGGTGTGTGTGGGACCCCACCTCCAATGGTCCCAAGAGGTCTAGTGTGTGTGTGGGACCCCACCTCCAATGGTCCCAGGTGGACTGGTGTGTGTGGGGGACCCCACCTCCCATGGTTCCAAGAGGACTGGTGTGTGGGACCCACCTCCCATGGTCCCAGGAGGACTGGTGTGTGTGGGGGGACCCACCTCCCATGGTCCCAGGTGGACTGGTGTGTGTGTGTGGGACCCCACCTCCCATGGTCCCAGGTGGACTGGGGTGTGTGGGGACCCCACTTCCCATGGTCCCAGTAGGACTGGTGTGTGTGTGTGTGTGGGACCCCACCTCCCATGGTCCCAGGTGGACTGGTGCGTGTGTGTGTGTGGGACCCCACCTTCTATGGTCCCAGGTGGACTGGTGTGTGTGTGTGTGTGGGACCCCACCTCCCATGGTCCCAGGTGGACTGGTGTGTGTGGGGGACCCCACCTCCCATGGTCCCTGGAGGACTGATGTGTGTGTGTGGGACCCCACCACCCATGGTCCCAGGAGGACTGGTGTGCGTGTTTGGGACCCCACCTCCCATGGTCTCAGGAGGACTGGTGTGTGTGTGTGGGACCCCACCTCCCATGGTCCCAGGGGGACTGGTGTGTGTGGGACCCCACCTCCTATGGTCACAAGTGGACTGGTGTGTGTGGGACCCCACCTCCCATGGTCCCAGGGGGACTGGTGTGTGTGGGACCCCACCTCCCATGGTCCCAGGTGGACTGGTGTGTGTGTGGGGGTCCCCACCTCCCATGGTCCTAAGTGGACTGGTGTGTGTGAGACCCAACCTCCCATGGTCCCAGGGGGACTGGTGTGTGTGGAACCCCACCCCTCCCATGGTCCCAGGTGGACTGGTGTGTGTGTGGGGGACCCCACCTCCCATGGTCCTAGGTGGACTGGTGTGTGTGGGACCCAACCTCCCATGATCCCAGGGGGACTGGTGTGTGTGGGACCCCACCCCTCCCATGGTCCCAGGTGGACTGGTGTGTGTGAGGGGGTCCCCACCTCCCATGGCCCCAAGAGGACTGGTGTGTGTGTGGAACCCCACCTCCCATGGACCCAGGTGGACTGGTGTGTGTGTGGGAGACCCCACCTCCCATGGTCCCAGGTGGACTGGTGTGTGTGTGTGGGACCCCACCTCCAATGGTCCCAGGTGGACTGGGGTGTGTGGGATCCCACCTCCCATGGTCCCAGACGGACTGGTGTGTGTGGGACCCCACCTCCCATGGTCCTAGGTGGACTGGTGTGTGTGGGACCCCCCTCCAATGGTCCCAGGAGGTCTTGTGTGTGTGTGGGACCCCACCTCCCATGGTCCCAGGTGGACTGGTGTGTGTGGGACCCCACCACCCATGGTCCCAGGTGGACTGGTGTGTGTGTGGGGGACCCCACCTCCCATGGTCCCAGGAGGACTGGAGTGTGGGACCCCACCTCCTATGATCCTAGGAGGACTGGTGTGTGTGTGGGGGGGACCCCACCTCCCATGGTCCCAGGTGGAATGGTGTGTGTGTTGGACCCCACCTCCCAAGGTCCCAGGTGGACTGGTGTGTGTGTGTGGGACCCCACCTCCCATGTTCCCAGGTGGACTGGTGTGTGTGGGACCCCACCTCCCATGGTCCCAGGTGGACTGGTGTGTGTGTGGGACCCCACCTCACATGGTCCCAGGTGGACTGGTGTGTGTGTGTGGGACCCCACCTCCCATGGTCCCAGGGGAACTGGTGTGTGTGTGTTGGGAACCCCACCTCCCATGGTCCCAGGAGGACTGGTGTGTGGGACCCCACCTCCCATGGCCCCAGGAGGACTGGTGTGTGTGGGACCCCACCTCCCATGGGCCCAGGTTGACTGCCGTGTATGTGTGGGACCAAACCTCCCATGGTCCCAGGAGGACTGGTGTGTGGGACCCCACCTCCCATGGTCCCAGGAGGACTGGTGTGTGTGTGGGACCCCACCTCCCATGGCCCCAGGAGCACTGGTGTGTGTGTGGGACCCCACCTCCCATGGCCCCAGGTGGACTGGCGTGTATGTGTGGGACCCCACCTCCCATGGTCCAAGGTGGACTGGTGCATGTGTGTGTGTGGGACCCCACCTTCCCTGGTCCCAGGTGGACTGGTGTGTGTGTGTGTGTGGGACCCCACCTCCCATGGCCCCAGGTGGACTGGCGTGTATGTGTGGGACCCCACCTCCCATGGTCCCAGGTGGACTGGTGCGTGTGTGTGTGTGGGACCCCACCTTCCATGGTCCCAGGTGGACTGGTGTGTGTGTGTGTGTGGGACCCCACCTCCCATGGTCCCAGGTGGACTGGTGTGTGTGGGGGACCCCACCTCCCATGGTCCCTGGAGGACTGATGTGTGTGTGTGGGACCTCACCACCCATGGTCCCAGGAGGACTGGTGTGCGTGTTTGGGACCCCACCTCCCATGGTCTCAGGAGGACTGGTGTGTGTGTGTGGGACCCCACCTCCCATGGTCCCAGGGGGACTGGTGTGTGTGGGACCCCACCTCCCATGGTCCCAAGTGGACTGGTGTGTGTGGGACCCCACCTCCCATGGTCCCAGGGAGACTGGTGTGTGTGGGACCCCACCTCCCATGGTCCCAGGTGGACTGGTGTGTGTGTGGGGGACCCCACCTCCCATGGTCCTAGGTGGACTGGTGTGTGTGGGACCCAACCTCCCATGGTCCCAGGGGGACTGGTGTGTGTGGAACCCCACCCCTCCCATGGTCCCAGGTGGACTGGTGTGTGTGTCGGGGACCCCACCTCCCATGGTCCTAGGTGGACTGGTGTGTGTGGGACCCAACCTCCCATGGTCCCAGGGGGACTGGTGTGTGTGGGACCCCACCCCTCCAATGGTCCCAGGTGGACTGGTGTGTGTGAGGGGGTCCCCACCTCCCATGGCCCCAAGAGGACTGGTGTGTGTGTGGGACCCCACCTCCCATGGTCCCAGGTGGACTGGTGTGTGTGTGGGAGACCCCACCTCCCATGGTCCCAGGTGGACTGGTGTGTGTGTGTGGGACCCCACCTCCAATGGTCCCAGGTGAACTGGTGTGTGTGGGACCCCACCTCACATGATCCTAGGTGGACTGGTGTGTGTGTGTGTGTAGGACCCCACCTCCCATGGTCCCAGGTGAACTGGTGTGTGTGGGACCCCACCTCCCTTGGTCCCAAGTGGACTGGTGTGTGTGGGGGACCCCACCTCCCATGGTCCCAGGTGGACTGGTGTGTGTGTGTGGGACCCCACCTCCCATGGCCCCAGGTGGACTGGTGTGTGTTGGGGACCCCACCTCCCATGGTCCCAGGAGGACTGGTGTGTGTGGGACTCCACTTCCCATGGATCCAGGAGGACTGGTGTGTGGGACCCCACCTCTCATGGTCCCAGGAGGACTGGTATGTGTGGAACCCCACCTCTCATGGTCACAGGTGGACTAGTGTGTGTGTGTGTGGGACCCCACCTCCCATGGTCCCAGGAGGACTGGTGTGTGTGGGATCCCACCTCCCATGAACCCAGGAGGACTGGTGTGTGGGACCCCACCTCCCATGGTTCCAGGGGAACTGGTGTGTGTGTGTGGGACCCCACCTCCCATGGTCCCAGGAGGACTGGTATGTGTGGAACCCCACCTTCCATGGTCCCAGGTGGACTGGTGTGTGTGGGATCCCACCTCCCATGTTCCCAGGAGCACTGGTGCGTGTGGGACCCCACCTCCCATGGTCCCAGGAGGACTGGTGTGTGTGGGATCCCACCTCCCATGATCCCAGGGGGACTGGTGTGTGTGGGACCCCACCTCCCATTGTCCCTGGTGGACTGGTGGGCGTGTGTGGGACCCCACCTCCCATGGTCCCAGGAGGACTGGTGTGTGTGTGTTGGACCCCACCTCCCATGGTCCCAGGAGGATTGGTGTGTGTGTGTGGGACCCCACCTCCCATGGTCCCAGGAGGATTGGTGTGTGTGTGTGAGGGTGACCCCACCTCCCATGGTCCCAGGTGGACTGGTGTGTGTGGGACCACACCTCCCATGGACCCAGGTGGATTGGTGTGTGTGGGACCCCACCTCCCATGGTCCTAGGTGGACTGGTGTGTGTGTGGGACCCCACCTCCCATGGTCCCAGGTGGAATGGTGTGTGTGGGACCCCACCTCCCATGGTTCCAGGAGGACTGGTGTGTGTTGGGGACCCCACCTCCCATGGTCCCAGGTGGACTGGTGTGTGTGGGGACCCACCTCCCATGGCCCCAGGTGGACTGGTGTGTGTGGGACCCCACCTCCAATAGTCCCAGGAGGTCTAGTGTGTGTGTGGGACCCCACCTCCCATGGTCCCAGGTGGACTGGTGTGTGTGTGTGGGACCCCACCTCCCATGGTCCCAGGTGGACTGGGGTGTGTGGGGACCCCACTTCCCATGGTCCCAGTAGGACTGGTGTGTGTGTGTGTGTGGGACCCCACCTCCCATGGTCCCAGGTGGACTGGTGCGTGTGGGGGACCCCACCTCCCATGGTCCCTGGAGGACTGATGTGTGTGTGTGGGACCCCACCACCCATGGTCCAAGGAGGACTGGTGTGCGTGCTTGGGACCCCACCTCCCTTGGTCTCAGGAGGACTGGTGTGTGTGTGTGGGACCCCACCTCCCATGGTCCCAGGGGGACTGGTGTGTGTGGGACCCCACCTCCCATGGTCACAAGTGGACTGGTGTGTGTGGGACCCCACCTCCCATGGTCCCAGTAGGACTGGTGTGTGTGGGACCCCACCTCCCATGGTCCCAAGTGGACTGGTGTGTGTGGGGGGGACCCCACCTCCCATGGTCCTAGGTGGACTGGTGTGTGTGGGACCCAACCTCCCATGGTCCCAGGGGGACTGGTGTGTGTGGAACCCCACCCCTCCCATGGTCCCAGGTGGACTGGTGTGTGTGTGGGGGACCCTACCTCCCATGGTCCTAGGTGGACTGGTGTGTGTGGGACCCAACCTCCCATGGTCCCAGGGGGACTGGTGTTTGTGGGACCCCACCCCTCCCATGGTCCCAGGTGGACTGGTGTGTGTGAGGGGGTCCCCACCTCCCATGGCCCCAAGAGGACTGGTGTGTGTGTGGGACCCCACCTCCCATGGTCCCAGGTGGACTGGTGTGTGTGTGGGAGACCCCACCTCCCATGGTCCCAGGTGGACTGGTGTGTGTGTGTGGGACCCCACCTCCAATGGTCCCAGGTGGACTGGGGTGTGTGGGATCCCACCTCCCATGGTCCCAGGTGGACTGGTGTGTGTGGGACCCCACCTCCCATGGTCCTAGGTGGACTGGTGTGTGTGGGACCCCCCTCCAATGGTCCCAGGAGGTCTTGTGTGTGTGTGGGACCCCACCTCCCATGGTCCCAGGTGGACTGGTGTGTGTGGGACCCCACCACCCATGGTCCCAGGTGGACTGGTGTGTGTGTGGGGGACCCCACCTCCCATGGTCCCAGGAGGACTGGAGTGTGGGACCCCACCTCCTATGATCCTAGGAGGACTGGTGTGTGTGTGTGGGGGACCCCACCTCCCATGGTCCCAGGTGGAATGGTGTGTGTGTGGGACCCCACCTCCCATGGTCCCAGGTGGACTGGTGTGTGTGTGTGGGACCCCACCTCCCATGTTCCCAGGTGGACTGGTGTGTGTGGGACCCCACCTCCCATGGTCCCAGGTGGACTGGTGTGTGTGTGGGACCCCACCTCACATGGTCCCAGGTGGACTGGTGTGTGTGTGTGGGACCCCACCTCCCATGGTCCCAGGGGGACTGGTGTGTGTGTGTTGGGAACCCCACCTCCCATGGTCCCAGGAGGACTGGTGTGTGAGACCCCACCTCCCATGGCCCCAGGAGGACTGGTGTGTGTTGGACCCCACCTCCCATGGGCCCAGGTTGACTGGCGTGTATGTGTGGGACCAAACCTCCCATGGTCCCAGGAGGACTGGTGTGTGGGACCCCACCTCCCATGGTCTCAGGAGGACAGGTGTGTGGGACCCCACCTCCCATGGCCCCAGGAGCACTGGTGTGTGTGTGGGACCCCACCTCCCATGGCCCCAGGTGGACTGGCGTGTATGTGTGGGACCCCACCTCCCATGGTCCCAGGAGGACTGGTGTGCGTGTTTGGGACCCCACCTCCCATGGTCTCAGGAGGACTGGTGTGTGTGTGTGGGACCCCACCTCCCATGGTCCCAGGGGGACTGGTGTGTGTGGGACCCCACCTCCCATGGTCCCAAGTGGACTGGTGTGTGTGGGACCCCACCTCCCATGGTCCCAGGGGGACTGGTGTGTGTGGGACCCCACCTCCCATGGTCCCAGGTGGACTGGTGTGTGTGTGGGGGACCCCACCTCCCATGGTCTCAGGAGGACTGGTGTGTGTGTGTGGGACCCCACCTCCCATGGTCCCAGGGGGACTGGTGTGTGTGGGACCCCACCTCCCATGGTCCCAAGTGGACTGGTGTGTGTGGGACCCCACCTCCCATGGTCCCAGGGGGACTGTTGTGTGTGGGACCCCACCTTCCCTGGTCCCAGGTGGACTGGTGTGTGTGTGTGTGTGGGACCCCACCTCCCATGGTCCAAGGTGGACTGGTGTGTGTGGTTGACCCCACCACCCATGGTCTTAGGAGGACTGGTGTACGTGTTTGGGACCCCACCTCCCATGGTCTCAGGAGGACTGGTGTGTGTGTGTGGGACCCCACCTCCCATGGTCCCAGGGGGACTGGTGTGTGTGGGACCCCACCTCCCATGGTCCCAAGTGGACTGGTGTGTGTGGGACCCCACCTCCCATGGTCCCAGGGGGACTGGTGTGTGTGGGACCCCACCTCCCATGGTCCCAGGTGGACTGGTGTGTGTGTGGGGGACCCCACCTCCCATGGTCTCAGGAGGACTGGTGTGTGTGTGTGGGACCCCACCTCCCATGGTCCCAGGGGGAGTGGTGTGTGTGGGACCCCACCTCCCATGGTCCCAAGTGGACTGGTGTGTGTGGGACCCCACCTCCCATGGTCCCAGGGGGACTGTTGTGTGTGGGACCCCACCTTCCCTGGTCCCAGGTGGACTGGTGTGTGTGTGTGTGTGGGACCCCACCTCCCATGGCCCCAGGTGGACTGGCGTGTATGTGTGGGACCCCACCTCCCATGGTCCCAGGTGGACTGGTGCGTGTGTGTGTGTGGGACCCCACCTTCCATGGTCCCAGGTGGACTGGTGTGTGTGTGTGTGTGGGACCCCACCTCCCATGGTCCAAGGTGGACTGTTGTGTGTGGGGGACCCCACCACCCATGGTCCCAGGAGGACTGGTGTGCGTGTTTGGGACCCCAACTCCCATGGTCTCAGGAGGACTGGTGTGTGTGTGTGGGACCCCACCTAGCAAGGTCCCAGGGGGACTGGTGTGTGTGGGACCCCACCTCCCATGGTCCCAAGTGGACTGGTGTGTGTGGGACCCCACCTCCCATGGTCCCAGGGGGACTGGTGTGTGTGGGACCCCACCTCCCATGGTCCCAGGTGGACTGGTGTATGTGTGGGGGACCCCACCTCCCATGGTCCTAAGTGGACTGGTGTGTGTGGGACCCAACCTCCCATGGTCCCAGGGGGACTGGTGTGTGTGGAACCCCACCCCTCCCATGGTCCCAGGTGGACTGGTGTGTGTGTCGGGGACCCCACCTCCCATGGTCCTAGGTGGACTGGTGTGTGTGGGACCCAACCTCCTATGGTCCCAGGGGGACTGGTGTGTGTGGGACCCCACCCCTCCCATGGTCCCTGGTGGACTGGTGTGTGTGAGGGGGTCCTCACCTCCCATGGCCCCAAGAGGACTGGTGTGTGTGTGGGACCCCACCTCCCATGGTCCCAGGTGGACTGGTGTGTGTGTGGGAGACCCCACCTCCCATGGTCCCAGGTGGACTGGTGTGTGTGTGTGGGACCCCACCTCCAATGGTCCCAGGTGAACTGGTGTGTGTGGGACCCCACCTCACATGTTCCTAGGTGGACTGGTGTGTGTGTGTGTGTAGGACCCCACCTCCCATGGTCCCAGGTGGACTGGTGTGTGTGGGACCCCACCTCCAATGGTCCCAGGTGAACTGGTGTGTGTGGGACCCCACCTCCCTTGGTCCCAAGTGGACTGGTGTGTGTGTGGGGGACCCCACCTCCCATGGTCCCAGGTGGACTGGTGTGTGTGTGTGGGACCCCACCTCCCATGGCCCCAGGTGGACTGGTGTGTGTGGGGGACCCCACCTCCCATGGTCCCAGGTGGACTGGTGTGTGTGAGGGGGACCCCACCTCCCATGGTCCCCAGAGGACTGGTGTGTGTGTGGGACCCTACCTCCCATGGTCCCAGGTGGACTGGTGTGTGTGGGACCCCACCTCCCATGGTCCCAGGTAGACTGGTGTGTGTGTGTGTGGGACCCCACCTCCCATGGTCCCAGGTGGACTGGTATGTGTGTGTATGGGACCCCACCTCCCATGGTCCCAGGTGGACTTTTGTGTGTGGGACCCCACCTCCCATGGTCCCAGCTGGACTGGTGTATGTGGGACCACACCTCCCATGGTCCCAGGTGGACTGGTGTGTGTGTGGGGGACCCCACCTCCCATGGTCCTAGGTGGACTGGTGTGTGTGGGACCCAACCTCCCATGGTCCCAGGGGGACTGGTGTTTGTGGGACCCCACCCCTCCCATGGTCCCAGGTGGACTGGTGTGTGTGAGGGGGTCCCCACCTCCCATGGCCCCAAGAGGACTGGTGTGTGTGTGGGACCCCACCTCCCATGGTCCCAGGTGGACTGGTGTGTGTGTGGGAGACCCCACCTCCCATGGTCCCAGGTGGACTGGTGTGTGTGTGTGGGACCCCACCTCCAATGGTCCAAGGTGGACTGGGGTGTGTGGGATCCCACCTCCCATGGTCCCAGGTGGACTGGTGTGTGTGGGACCCCACCTCCCATGGTCCTAGGTGGACTGGTGTGTGTGGGACCCCCCTCCAATGGTCCCAGGAGGTATGGTGTGTGTGTGGGACCCCACCTCCCATGGTCCCAGGTGGACTGGTGTGTGTGGGACCCCACCACCCAATGTCCCAGGTGGACTGGTGTGTGTGTGGGGGACCCCACCTCCCATGGTCCCAGGAGGACTGGAGTGTGGGACCCCACCTCCTATGATCCTAGGAGGACTGGTGTGTGTGGGACCCCACCTCCCATGGTCCCAGGTGGACTGGTGTGTGTGTGTGGGACCTCACCTCCCATGTTCCCAGGTGGACTGGTGTGTGTGGGACCCCACCTCCCATGGTCCCAGGTGGACTGGTGTGTGTGTGGGACCCCACCTCACATGGTCCCAGGTGGACTGGTGTGTGTGGGACCCCACCACCCAATGTCCCAGGTGGACTGGTGTGTGTGTGGGGGACCCCACCTCCCATGGTCCCAGGAGGACTGGAGTGTGGGACCCCACCTCCTATGATCCTAGGAGGACTGGTGTGTGTGGGACCCCACCTCCCATGGTCCCAGGTGGACTGGTGTGTGTGTGTGGGACCTCACCTCCCATGTTCCCAGGTGGACTGGTGTGTGTGGGACCCCACCTCCCATGGTCCCAGGTGGACTGGTGTGTGTGTGGGACCCCACCTCCCATGGTCCCAGGGGGACTGGTGTGTGTGTGTTGGGAACCCCACCTCCCATGGTCCCAGGAGGACTGGTGTGTGGGACCCCACCTCCCATGGCCCCAGGAGGACTGGTGTGTGTGGGACCCCACCTCCCATGGGCCCAGGAGGACTGGTGTGTGGGACCCCACCTCCCATGGCCCCAGGAGCACTGGTGTGTGTGTGGGACCCCACCTCCCATGGCCCCAGGTGGACTGGCGTGTATGTGTGGGACCCCACCTCCCATGGTCCCAGGAGGACTGGTGTGCGTGTTTGGGACCCCACCTCCCATGGTCTCAGGAGGACTGGTGTGTGTGTGTGGGACCCCACCTCCCATGGTCCCAGGGGGACTGGTGTGTGTGGGACCCCACCTCCCATGGTCCCAAGTGGACTGGTGTGTGTGGGACCCCACCTCCCATGGTCCCAGGGGGACTGGTGTGTGTGGGACCCCACCTCCCATGGTCCCAGGTGGACTGGTGTGTGTGTGGGGGACCCCACCTCCTGTAACAAACTAGGCTGTTGTAAGAATTATCCAGAGTGGTTTATCGACAAAAGAGAATGGGAAGCTGAGCCGCATGGTGACCTGACCCCCAGGGGAATTCGCGGTGGAAATAACCAACGCTTTGTTCATAGCTGCGTAAAATGAATCATCCTATAGTATTCAGTAATTTAGAGAAAATTAGCCTTTATTCATTTTGCATTAAAATTGTATTGTATAATAGTACTGGATACAATATCAAGAGTATTCTAGTTATTGAGTTTAAGTCACCATCAGTGACGTCACGAATCAGATCTAACTTTTAAAGCGGAGTGACCGGCGGTCATAGGTCATCAGGGGTTGACAGGTCTACTATTTCTCAAAGTTTTAATAACCATTTTTGTGATCGGGAACAGCTCTGCCGTTAGATGTTTTTAATTTAATTCAGTAAAATAATTCAACCAGTCTGGATCAATTCAGTACAAACAGAGTTTAATTGTTATAACTTAAACCTTGCTAGTAACTGGGTAAGCGATGCGGAAGGATACAATACTCTGTCTGGGGTAGTCCAGACAAGGAAAAAAATTAGTGTGGAAACGGGAGCAGCTGGGATAAGAGGTCAAACATCTTACCTCTCCCCACGACCAGCCAAAACATCTAGCTGGTCGCCCAAGGTATAGTTGCTATTGTTAATTATAGAAATAGGACAGCAAAGGACGTGCGTAGGTTTTTGGGGGCGGCCGGATATTTTCGTCGTCATATTGAAGGTTTCGCTGGCCTTTCAGCACCCCTGACTGATCTGACAAAGAAAAATGCGAAGTTTGTGTGGAAATCTGAACATGACGAGGCCTATCGCAAACTGAAAGACCAACTAATCACGACACCGGTATTGGCTATTCCTGATTTTGAGAAAGAGTGGGAAGTGCACACTGACGCCAGCGGTATTGCTATTGGCGGGTGCTTAATTCAGCGAGACGCAGATAATTTACCCCATCCAGTAGCCTATTTCAGTAGGAAGGTCAAAGGACCTGAAGTTCGCTATTCAGCTACGGATCGGGAGGCACTGGCAGTAGTAGAATCAGTTAGGTATTTCGAGCCTTACCTATTTCAGCGGCATTTTGTAATCTACACAGACCATCGAGCGTTAACACACATATTTAAAAAGCGAACGAAATGCCCACGAATGTCACGCTGGTCTCACGAACTTTCGGCCCACTCATTCCAGATTTTGTACAAGCCTGGTCCAGCCCATGTTGTGCCAGATACGCTAAGTAGAAATATAGCGGCAATGCAGATTAATGAAAATATTGAAACCATTCCATCGGATAAAATGAGAAAATACCAGATGAACGAGCCGAGATGGAAAGAGATTATTGAGTATTTAGAGGGAGGAAAATACCCGAAAAAGAAAAAGAACTTACCTATACATGATTTTGAGATGAAACAGGGCGTCCTGTATTATGTTAATAGCCAGAATGATAGGGCAGTATTTCAGCTAGTTATTCCGGACGCGTTGCGGTCATCAGCGTTAAAGCTTGCGCATGCTTCAAAAATTGCAGGGCATCCGGGGATCTTTAAAACGCACTTAAAAGCAAAGTCTCTATTTTATTTTCCAGGATTACTTTCTGAGGTAATCAATTTCGTGAAGTCGTGCCCTCGTTGCCAGAGGAGGAAAGGTACCCTTAAGGTACAAGCCCCACTTCAGGAATTTCCTGAAATTCGTGAACCGTTAGATCGTGTGGGGGCCGATTTGATTGACTTACACCACAGTCATGCGGGTAACAGATACGTGTTGGTGCTAGTTGACCATCTGTCTAGATACACTACACTAGTTGCATTACCTCAGAAGGATTCTCGTACGGTTGCAGATGCGTTCTTGCGTAGGTTCGTTACTGTATTCGGACCTCCTAAAGTTCTAGTCTCTGACCGGGGTCAAGAATTCAATGGGAATATATTTAGAGAAGTTTGTAAGATTTTAGAGACAACTTCGGCTTTTACAACAGCCTACCACCCACAAGCAAACGGAATGACGGAACGGACTAATCGTTCAGTCAAGGATATGCTTGCAATCCTTGCTGAACATGATGCAAACACCTGGGATGAACACCTACCCTATGTTCAGTTCGCCTTGAATACTGCCATCCACCAATCAATTAACACCCAACCACTTCATTTGTTTACTGGTAATTCATGCAATTTCCCCTCAGGTCTGCTTAACAGACATAATGTTGCATACGGGGAGGACTATCCTTCAGAGGTCCTTGGTAAAATGAGAAATGCATGGAATATTGCAGCTGAAGCGTCCAAGAAGGCACGGACTCGGTATGCTCATTTTTTATGACAAGAAAGTGCGCCCTCTTGAGTTGAAGGAAGGAAGCCTCGTATTGAGAGTGAATGAGGCTGCGCCCGCCAATCAGAGCAGGAAACTAGCTCCGAGGTGGCGAGGACCCTATAGAGTAATTAAAAGGGCGGGGCCGGTTAATCTTGTTATAAAAGGAGTGTTCGAGGACCAGGTGGAAAGGACAATTCACGTGAATAAATTGAAACATTATCATGCTAGAGAGGAATTAGAACTGCCTTCAGCGGGTCTAGTTCCTGACTCAGCAGTGCTGACTCATGGCTTCACCGACGAGTCAGAAGATGAGGATGACCCTCTGTCATCGCTCATCAGTAGTCAGGTGCAGTCTCGCCACCCTATGGTGACGAGATCTCGCGCTATACAGTAAAGTAACTTCCTTGGTTAGTATAATTTAGTATTCATTAGATTTTCCTGTAAAGGCAATGAGATGTACTATGTCTATACTTGACTCAGGTAGCAACTTTTACCGTGCTCTGGGGTTCCACCTCCACCAAACCCAGAGTATATCTATGCTTCCGCTGTGTTGTGTCTGTCTGTTCCCAGGTCTGATTGGTACACCGACCCAGTTGTTCCAGCCACACGTGAACCCTTGTCTGTAAAGACCGAGGGGGGAGGCACGTTACACAAGCCCTCCCCCCACCAGACCCAGTAACCCATACATCAGTTACTGTGGGGAGGAGTGACTGTCCAAGAGTCACCCGGCCGACGCCTCACGTCACTAACGAGGTTGTCAGGGCCAGCGAGCTGTCCACATTATAGCAGTCACCGGAGGTGCCATACAACGCCGGGGTAGCTGTCTCGAGATCACCAATACCCACCTGCTGCGTCATCAAGACTGCAGTCATTCCAGCAGTGTTGGAGGAGAGGTCAAGAAATGGAAAGCACGTAGCAGTACTCAAGAATTTCGCCGGAAGATTAATGATTACGTCATCTGAAGTAACAAGAAAGCAGAAGTAAGGCGGTCACAGGGGGAAGGCACGGTTTCCCTACAGAGTACCGGGACTCGCCAATAGAAGGTCGCAAAATTGTCTCCTTTGGCCTAAAGTCGGCGGTACGAGGGTATACACAGTTGGTGTTTACGGCCTAGTAACCTGGTGACATCAAGAAACGCCTGAGTTGACGTGAGCAATGATGGAAGACGAGATTCACCTGTTCTGCAAACAAGCAACCCGCCTCTACGACCTTCTGACACCACTCCTGCTAAGAGACACCGTTGGTACATCCAGTCCTGCTCTGCTGTGGTCATCTGCGACGTCAAGTTTAACATCAAGACTACCGTGTGAACTGTGATTAATACGAAGGCGTGTGGACTGTCGAGAGCAAGATTAATGGCCGAAGTAACAGTATTCTACAGCTGTCACTTGGCACTCCGCTCTACTACACTCTGTCGTCATTCAAGAGTACCGGATGGGAGTACAAGAGGACCAGGTATTGATGTCTACACACGGGGAGAAGCAAGATCGACACCGTCATCGTCAGCGACTACATTCAGCATCCAGCAGCATCGATTTTTTTTTTTTTTTTTTTCGATTACTCAATATGAACAATTGATACAAAACAACAAAGTTGGCTCTGAACATCTGTGTAAAGAACATCTGGACACTTTTGTTTAAATGTTGAAAAACAGATTTAAAATAATTCTGGTATAATATATGGAAATTTTACTCTATAAATTGGTCAGTAATCAAAATCGAAGCCCCTGTGTAATTGTCTCAGCCCAGAACAAACGGTTATGGAAAATTATGTTGTGCTATTTTTTTTCAGAATGTTTGAACACAGGAGAGGCGGACCAATATAAACATTGACACTTCTAGTGAGTGAGAACACTTGGCTGTACAGTCAGCTGAAACCTGTGATATAGTATAGGAATTTTTATTTTTAGATACATGTAATAAACGTTAGGTGTGTTCCTTAACATGTCAAGGTTGACATTGATGGGGAGTGGTTAGTACACGGATGTGAACCTGATAGTTCCGTAGTACGCTCCCGGATGACTGAAAGTTCAGTCTGATGATATAACTTTAATGTTTGTTTGAGCACGGTGTGGCCGGCTCTAGAGGACACATGGACTTGGCTAGTGAAGAGCCAAGAGAGTTTAATAGCTAGTTTTTGATGGTAGAGTAGGGACATGTTATTTAGCTATGTCAGTAAGGATAGGATGTATGTTTCCTGATATTGGAGGATTGCTGTCAGTTGACAGCTGAGAAATTTATGAAATATGAACATGTTCATTATGATGTTGGACTATTATTTGTCAAATTTTATTAGTTAGGTTAGCTTTTGTTTGTGGCATGAGTTGAATTGTGGGTTTGGATACTAAACCTCGTGAATTTTAACAAATTAACAAGGTTTACTAAGTGCTTGTGCGGGGGGGTTGTAACAAACTAGGCTGTTGTAAGAATTATCCAGAGTGGTTTATCGACAAAAGAGAATGGGAAGCTGAGCCGCATGGTGACCTGACCCCCAGGGGAATTCGCGGTGGAAATAACCAACGCTTTGTTCATAGCTGCGTAAAATGAATCATCCTATAGTATTCAGTAATTTAGAGAAAATTAGCCTTTATTCATTTTGCATTAAAATTGTATTGTATAATAGTACTGGATACAATATCAAGAGTATTCTAATTATTGAGTTTAAGTCACCATCAGTGACGTCACGAATCAGATCTAACTTTTAAGGCGGAGTGACCGGCGGTCATAGGTCATCAGGGGTTGACAGGTCTACTATTTCTCAAAGTTTTAATAACCATTTTTGTGATCGGGAACAGCTCTGCCGTTAGATGTTTTTAATTTAATTCAGTAAAATAATTCAACCAGTCTGGATCAATTCAGTACAAACAGAGTTTAATTGTTATAACTTAAACCTTGCTAGTAACTGGGTAAGCGATGCGGAAGGATACAATACTCTGTCTGGGGTAGTCCAGACAAGGAAAAAAATTAGTGTGGAAACGGGAGCAGCTGGGATAAGAGGTCAAACATCTTACCTCTCCCCACGACCAGCCAAAACATCTAGCTGGTCGCCCAAGGTATAGTTGCTATTGTTAATTATAGAAATAGTCTTCTCATTTGCCACTCAGGTCAAGTAGGGAGTGTTAAAGTGATAGGGAGTGAACATATTTAGATTTTGTTTTAGTTTTCTTTTAATAAATTAAATTTGTTATTAATTTGCATTTTATTGTTTCCATGTGTTTTATGTGTATACTTGTCCTGGTCACGTGGTCCACACGAGGCAGAGTTGCATTGGGCGCCGATTCTAACATCGAATCGGAATTATCATTACCGTGTAATTTATTCCACACTCAAGGTCATCGTTTATAGTGGGGATCAAGCCCCTAGGTTGATTAATTAGCGTGATCGATCCAGACCTCGATCATTGCTCTTGTATTACTGGTCTGGTGGTGGCAGCAGAGGTGACTCTAGGGTTTTGTTCAGAACTTAGGTCACGTCATACTGGGTGTAGAATCCTAAGTCGGTCAATCGTCTTAGGACCACGTGGCGTGGAGTTGGCTTTGGTAAAAGTTTTGGAGTCCCTTGGTAGAGAATAAAAAAGTAAGAATACGGGTAGAGGGAGTAGAAAGAAGGAAGTAAAGAGAGAGGAACCCAAACCCGTGTTACACTCCCATGGTCTCAGGAGGACTGGTGTGTGTGTGTGGGACCCCACCTCCCATGGTCCCAGGGGGACTGGTGTGTGTGGGACCCCACCTCCCATGGTCCCAAGTGGACTGGTGTGTGTGGGACCCCACCTCCCATGGTCCCAGGGGGACTGTTGTGTGTGGGACCCCACCTTCCCTGGTCCCAGGTGGACTGGTGTGTGTGTGTGTGTGGGACCCCACCTCCCATGGTCCCAGGTGGACTGGTGTGTGTGGGGGACCCCACCACCCATGGTCCCAGGAGGACTGGTGTGCGTGTTTGGGACCCCACCTCCCATGGTCTCAGGAGGACTGGTGTGTGTGTGTGGGACCCCACCTCCCATGGTCCCAGGGGGACTGGTGTGTGTGGGACCCCACCTCCCATGGTCCCAAGTGGACTGGTGTGTGTGGGACCCCACCTCCCATGGTCCCAGGGGGACTGGTGTGTGTGGGACCCCACCTCCCATGGTCCCAGGTGGACTGGTGTGTGTGTGGGGGACCCCACCTCCCATGGTCTCAGGAGGACTGGTGTGTGTGTGTGGGACCCCACCTCCCATGGTCCCAGGGGGACTGGTGTGTGTGGGACCCCACCTCCCATGGTCCCAAGTGGACTGGTGTGTGTGGGACCCCACCTTCCCTGGTCCCAGGTGGACTGGTGTGTGTGTGTGTGTGGGACCCCACCTCCCATGGCCCCAGGTGGACTGGCGTGTATGTGTGGGACCCCACCTCCCATGGTCCCAGGTGGACTGGTGCGTGTGTGTGTGTGGGACCCCACCTTCCATGGTCCCAGGTGGACTGGTGTGTGTGTGTGTGTGGGACCCCACCTCCCATGGTCCAAGGTGGACTGTTGTGTGTGGGGGACCCCACCACCCATGGTCCCAGGAGGACTGGTGTGCGTGTTTGGGACCCCAACTCCCATGGTCTCAGGAGGACTGGTGTGTGTGTGTGTGGGACCCCACCTCCCATGGTCCCAGGGGGACTGGTGTGTGTGGGACCCCACCTCCCATGGTCCCAAGTGGACTGGTGTGTGTGGGCCCCCACCTCCCATGGTCCCAGGGGGACTGGTGTGTGTGGGACTCCACCTCCCATGGTCCCAGGTGGACTGGTGTGTGAGTGGGGGACCCCACCTCCCATGGTCCTAAGTGGACTGGTGTGTGTGGGACCCAACCTCCCATGGTCCCAGGGGGACTGGTGTGTGTGGAACCCCACCCCTCCCATGGTCCCAGGTGGACTGGTGTGTGTGTCGGGGACCCCACCTCCCATGGTCCTAGGTGGACTGGTGTGTGTGGGACCCAACCTCCCATGGTCCCAGGGGGACTGGTGTGTGTGGGACCCCACCCCTCCCATGGTCCCAGGTGGACTGGTGTGTGTGAGGGGGTCCTCACCTCCCATGGCCCCAAGAGGACTGGTGTGTGTGTGGGACCCCACCTCCCATGGTCCCAGGTGGACTGGTGTGTGTGTGGGAGACCCCACCTCCCATGGTCCCAGGTGGAATGGTGTGTGTGTGGGACCCCACCTCCCATGGTCCCAGGTGGACTGGTGTGTGTGTGTGGGACCCCACCTCCCATGTTCCCAGGTGGACTGGTGTGTGTGGGACCCCACCTCCCATGGTCCCAGGTGGACTGGTGTGTGTGTGGGACCCCACCTCACATGGTCCCAGGTGGACTGGTGTGTGTGTGTGGGACCCCACCTCCCATGGTCCCAGGGGGACTGGTGTGTGTGTGTTGGGAACCCCACCTCCCATGGTCCCAGGAGGACTGGTGTGTGGGACCCCACCTCCCATGGCCCCAGGAGGACTGGTGTGTGTGGGACCCCACCTCCCATGGGCCCAGGTTGACTGGCGTGTATGTGTGGGACCAAACCTCCCATGGTCCCAGGAGGACTGGTGTGTGGGACCCCACCTCCCATGGTCCTAGGAGGACTGGTGTGTGGGACCCCACCTCCCATGGCCCCAGGAGCACTGGTGTGTGTGTGGGACCCCACCTCCCATGGCCCCAGGTGGACTGGCGTGTATGTGTGGGACCCCACCTCCCATGGTCCCAGGAGGACTGGTGTGCGTGTTTGGGACCCCACCTCCCATGGTCTCAGGAGGACTGGTGTGTGTGTGTGGGACCCCACCTCCCATGGTCCCAGGGGGACTGGTGTGTGTGGGACCCCACCTCCCATGGTCCCAAGTGGACTGGTGTGTGTGGGACCCCACCTCCCATGGTCCCAGGGGGACTGGTATGTGTGGGACCCCACCTCCCATGGTCCCAGGTGGACTGGTGTGTGTGTGGGGGACCCCACCTCCCATGGTCTCAGGAGGACTGGTGTGTGTGTGTGGGACCCCACCTCCCATGGTCCCAGGGGGACTGGTGTGTGTGGGACCCCACCTCCCATGGTCCCAAGTGGACTGGTGTGTGTGGGACCCCACCTCCCATGGTCCCAGGGGGACTGTTGTGTGTGGGACCCCACCTTCCCTGGTCCCAGGTGGACTGGTGTGTGTGTGTGTGTGGGACCCCACCTCCCATGGTCCCAGGTGGACTGGTGTGTGTGGGGGACCCCACCACCCATGGTCCCAGGAGGACTGGTGTGCGTGTTTGGGACCCCACCTCCCATGGTCTCAGGAGGACTGGTGTGTGTGTGTGGGACCCCACCTCCCATGGTCCCAGGGGGACTGGTGTGTGTGGGACCCCACCTCCCATGGTCCCAAGTGGACTGGTGTGTGTGGGACCCCACCTCCCATGGTCCCAGGGGGACTGGTGTGTGTGGGACCCCACCTCCCATGGCCCCAGGTGGACTGGCGTGTATGTGTGGGACCCCACCTCCCATGGTCCCAGGTGGACTGGTGCGTGTGTGTGTGTGGGACCCCACCTTCCATGGTCCCAGGTGGACTGGTGTGTGTGTGTGTGTGGGACCCCACCTCCCATGGTCCAAGGTGGACTGTTGTGTGTGGGGGACCCCACCACCCATGGTCCCAGGAGGACTGGTGTGCGTGTTTGGGACCCCAACTCCCATGGTCTCAGGAGGACTGGTGTGTGTGTGTGTGGGACCCCACCTCCCATGGTCCCAGGGGGACTGGTGTGTGTGGGACCCCACCTCCCATGGTCCCAAGTGGACTGGTGTGTGTGGGCCCCCACCTCCCATGGTCCCAGGGGGACTGGTGTGTGTGGGACTCCACCTCCCATGGTCCCAGGTGGACTGGTGTGTGAGTGGGGGACCCCACCTCCCATGGTCCTAAGTGGACTGGTGTGTGTGGGACCCAACCTCCCATGGTCCCAGGGGGACTGGTGTGTGTGAAACCCCACCCCTCCCATGGTCCCAGGTGGACTGGTGTGTGTGTCGGGGACCCCACCTCCCATGGTCCTAGGTGGACTGGTGTGTGTGGGACCCAACCTCCCATGGTCCCAGGGGGACTGGTGTGTGTGGGACCCCACCCCTCCCATGGTCCCAGGTGGACTGGTGTGTGTGAGGGGGTCCTCACCTCCCATGGCCCCAAGAGGACTGGTGTGTGTGTGGGACCCCACCTCCCATGGTCCCAGGTGGACTGGTGTGTGTGTGGGAGACCCCACCTCCCATGGTCCCAGGTGGAATGGTGTGTGTGTGGGACCCCACCTCCCATGGTCCCAGGTGGACTGGTGTGTGTGTGTGGGACCCCACCTCCCATGTTCCCAGGTGGATGGTGTGTGTGGGACCCCACCTCCCATGGTCCCAGGTGGACTGGTGTGTGTGTGGGACCCCACCTCACATGGTCCCAGGTGGACTGGTGTGTGTGTGTGGGACCCCACCTCCCATGGTCCCAGGGGGACTGGTGTGTGTGTGTTGGGAACCCCACCTCCCATGGTCCCAGGAGGACTGGTGTGTGGGACCCCACCTCCCATGGTCCCAGGAGGACTGGTGTGTGTGGGACCCCACCTCCCATGGGCCCAGGTTGACTGGCGTGTATGTGTGGGACCAAACCTCCCATGGTCCCAGGAGGACTGGTGTGTGGGACCCCACCTCCCATGGTCCTAGGAGGACTGGTGTGTGGGACCCCACCTCCCATGGCCCCAGGAGCACTGGTGTGTGTGTGGGACCCCACCTCCCATGGCCCCAGGTGGACTGGCGTGTATGTGTGGGACCCCACCTCCCATGGTCCCAGGAGGACTGGTGTGCGTGTTTGGGACCCCACCTCCCATGGTCTCAGGAGGACTGGTGTGTGTGTGTGGGACCCCACCTCCCATGGTCCCAGGGGGACTGGTGTGTGTGGGACCCCACCTCCCATGGTCCCAAGTGGACTGGTGTGTGTGGGACCCCACCTCCCATGGTCCCAGGGGGACTGGTGTGTGTGGGACCCCACCTCCCATGGTCCCAGGTGGACTGGTGTGTGTGTGGGGGACCCCACCTCCCATGGTCTCAGGAGGACTGGTGTGTGTGTGTGGGACCCCACCTCCCATGGTCCCAGGGGGACTGGTGTGTGTGGGACCCCACCTCCCATGGTCCCAAGTGGACTGGTGTGTGTGGGACCCCACCTCCCATGGTCCCAAGTGGACTGGTGTGTGTGGGACCCCACCTCCCATGGTCCCAGGGGGACTGTTGTGTGTGGGACCCCACCTTCCCTGGTCCCAGGTGGACTGGTGTGTGTGTGTGTGTGGGACCCCACCTCCCATGGTCCCAGGTGGACTGGTGTGTGTGGGGGACCCCACCACCCATGGTCCCAGGAGGACTGGTGTGCGTGTTTGGGACCCCACCTCCCATGGTCTCAGGAGGACTGGTGTGTGTGTGTGGGACCCCACCTCCCATGGTCCCAGGGGGACTGGTGTGTGTGGGACCCCACCTCCCATGGTCCCAAGTGGACTGGTGTGTGTGGGACCCCACCTCCCATGGTCCCAGGGGGACTGGTGTGTGTGGGACCCCACCTCCCATGGTCCCAGGTGGACTGGTGTGTGTGTGGGGGACCCCACCTCCCATGGTCTCAGGAGGACTGGTGTGTGTGTGTGGGACCCCACCTCCCATGGTCCCAGGGGGACTGGTGTGTGTGGGACCCCACCTCCCATGGTCCCAAGTGGACTGGTGTGTGTGGGACCCCACCTTCCCTGGTCCCAGGTGGACTGGTGTGTGTGCGTGTGTGGGACCCCACCTCCCATGGCCCCAGGTGGACTGGCGTGTATGTGTGGGACCCCACCTCCCATGGTCCCAGGTGGACTGGTGCGTGTGTGTGTGTGGGACCCCACCTTCCATGGTCCCAGGTGGACTGGTGTGTGTGTGTGTGTGGGACCCCACCTCCCATGGTCCAAGGTGGACAGTTGTGTGTGGGGGACCCCACCACCCATGGTCCCAGGAGGACTGGTGTGCGTGTTTGGGACCCCAACTCCCATGGTCTCAGGAGGACTGGTGTGTGTGTGTGTGGGACCCCACCTCCCATGGTCCCAGGGGGACTGGTGTGTGTGGGACCCCACCTCCCATGGTCCCAAGTGGACTGGTGTGTGTGGGACCCCACCTCCCATGGTCCCAGGGGGACTGGTGTGTGTGGGACCCCACCTCCCATGGTCCCAGGTGGACTGGTGTGTGTGTGTGGGACCCCACCTCCCATGGTCCTAAGTGGACTGGTGTGTGTGGGACCCAACCTCCCATGGTCCCAGGGGGACTGGTGTGTGTGGAACCCCACCCCTCCCATGGTCCCAGGTGGACTGGTGTGTGTGTCGGGGACCCCACCTCCCATGGTCCTAGGTGGACTGGTGTGTGTGGGACCCAACCTCCCATGGTCCCAGGGGGACTGGTGTGTGTGGGACCCCACCCCTCCCATGGTCCCAGGTGGACTGGTGTGTGTGAGGGGGTCCTCACCTCCCATGGCCCCAAGAGGACTGGTGTGTGTGTCGGGACCCCACCTCCCATGGTCCCAGGTGGACTGGTGTGTGTGTGGGAGACCCCACCTCCCATGGTCCCAGGTGGACTGGTGTGTGTGTGTGGGACCCCACCTCCAATGGTCCCAGGTGAACTGGTGTGTGTGGGACCCCACCTCACATGTTCCTAGGTGGACTGGTGTGTGTGTGTGTGTAGGACCCCACCTCCCATGGTCCCAGGTGGACTGGTGTGTGTGGGACCCCACCTCAAATGGTCCCAGGTGAACTGGTGTGTGTAGGACCCCACCTCCCTTGGTCCCAAGTGGACTGGTGTGTGTGTGGGGGACCCCACCTCCCATGGTCCCAGGTGGACTGGTGTGTGTGTGTGGGACCCCACCTCCCATGGCCCCAGGTGGACTGGTGTGTGTGGGGGACCCCACCTCCCATGGTCCCAGGTGGACTGGTGTGTGTGAGGGGGACCCCACCTCCCATGGTCACCAGAGGACTGGTGTGTGTGTGGGACCCTACCTCCCATGGTCCCAGGTGGACTGGTGTGTGTGGGACCCCACCTCCCATGGTCCCAGGTAGACTGGTGTGTGTGTGTGTGGGATCCCACCTCCCATGGTCCCAGGTGGACTGGTATGTGTGTGTATGGGACCCCACCTCCCATGGTCCCAGGTGGACTTTTGTGTGTGAGACCCCACCTCCCATGGTCCCAGCTGGACTGGTGTGTGTGGTACCCCACCTCCCATGGTCCCAGGTGGACTGGTGTGTGTGGGACCCCACCTCTCATGGTCCCAGGAGGACTGGTGTGTGTTGGACCCCACCTCCCATGGTCCCAGGTGGACTGGTGTGTGTGTGTGGGCGACACCACCTCCCATGGTCCCAGGTGGATTGGTGTGTGTGTGGGACTCCACTTCCCATGGTCCCAGGAGGACTGGTGTGTGGGACCCCACCTCCCACGGTCCCAGGTGGACTGGTGTGTGAGTGTGGGACCCAACCTATCATGCTTCAAGGAGGACTGGTGTGTGTGTGTGGGACCCCACCTCCCATGGTCCCAGGTGGACTGGTGTGTGTGGGATCCCACCTCCCATGGTCCCAGGTGGGCTGGTGTGTGTGTGTGTGGGACCCCACCTCCCATAGTCCCAGGTGGACTGGTGTGTGTGTGTGGGACCCCACCTTCCATGGTCCCAGGTGGACTGGTGTGTGTGTGTGGGACTTTACCTCCCATGGTCACTGGTGGACTGGTGTTTGGGACCCCACCTCCCATGTTCCCAGGTGGACTGGTGTGTGTGGGGACCCCACTTCCCATGGTCCCAGTAGGACTGGTGTGTGTGTGTGTGTGGGACCCCACCTCCCATGGTCCCAGGTGGACTGGTGTGTGTGTGTGTGTGGGACCCCACCTCCCATGGTCCCAGGAGGACTGGTGTGTGTGTGTGTGTGGGACCCCACCTCCCATGGTCCCAGGTGGACTGGTGTGTGTGTGTGGGACCCCACCTGCCATGGTCCCAGGAGGACTGGAGTGTGTGGGGGACCCCACCTCCCATGATTCCAGGAGGACTGGAGTGTGTGGGGGACCCCACCTCCCATGGTCCCAGGTGACTGGTGTGTGTGGGACCCCACCTCCCATGGTCCCAGGTGGACTGGTGTGTGTATGTGGGACCCCACCTCCCATGGTCCCAGGAGGACTAGTGTGTGTGGGACCCCACCTCCCATGGTCCCAGGTGGATTGGTGTGTGTGGGACCCCACCTCCCATGGGCCCAGGAGGACTGGTGTGTGTGTGTGGGGGGGGGACCCCACCTCCCATGGTTCCAGGTGGACTGGTGTTTGGGACCCCACCTCCCATGGTCCCAGGACTGGGGTGTGTGTGTGTGGGACCCCACCTCCCATTGTCCCAGGAGGACTGGTGTGAGTGTGAGGGACCCCACCTCTCATGGTCCCAGGTGGACTGGGGTGTGTGTGTGGGGGACCCCACCTCCCATGATCCCAGTTGGACTGGCAGTTGGACTGGTGTGTGTGGGACCCCACCTCCCATGGTCCCAGGAGGACTGGTGTGTGTGGGATCCCACCTCCCATGTTCCCATGTGGACTGGTGTGTGTGTGGGGGGGACCCCACCTCCCATGGTCCCATGTGGACTGGTGTGTGTGTGTGTGTGGGACCCCACCTCCCATGTTCCCAGGTGGACTGGTGTGTGTGTGTGTATGGGACCCCACTTCCCATGGACCCATGAGGACTGGTGTGTGTGGGACCCCACCTCCCATGGTCCCAGGAGGACTGGTGTGTGTGGGACCCCACCTCCCATGGTCCTAGGAGGACTGGTGTGTGTGTGTGGGGGGACCCCACCTCCCATGGTCCCAGGAGGACTGGTGTGTGTGGGACCCCACCTCCCATGGTCCCAGGAGGACTGGTGTGTGTGTGGGGGGGACCCCACCTCCCATGGTCCCAGGAGGACTGGTGTGTGTGTGTGTTGGACTCCACCTCCCATGGTACCAGGTGGACTGGTGTGTGTGTGTGTCGGACCCCACCTCCCATGGTCCCAGGTGGACTGGTGTGTGTGTGTGTGGGACCCCACCTCCCATGGTCCCAGGAGGACTGTTGTGTGTGTGTGTGGGACCCCACCTCCCATGGTCCCAGGTGGACTGGTGTATGTGTGTGTGGGACCCCACCTCCTATGATCCCAGGTGGACTGGTGTGTGTGTGTGTGGGACCCTACCTCCCATGGTCCCAGGAGGACTGGTGTGTGTGTGTGTGGGACACCACCTCCCATGGTCCCAGGAGGACTGGTGTGTGTGTGTATGGGACCCCACCTCCCATGGTCCCGTGAGGACTGGTGTGTGTGGGACCCCACCTCCCATGGTCCCAGGAGGACTGGTGTGTATGGGACCCCACCTCCCATGGTCCCAGGAGGACTGGTGTGTGTGTGTGGGGGGACCCCACCTCCCATGGTCCCAGGAGGACTGGTGTGCGTGGGACCCCACCTCCCATGGTCCCAGGAGGACTGGTGTGTGTGTGTGGGGGACCCCACCTCCCATGGTCCCAGGAGGACTGGTGTGTGTGTGTGTGGGACTCCACCTCCCATGGTACCAGGTGGACTGGTGTGTTTGTGTGTGGGACCCCACCTCCCATGGTCCCAGGTGGACTGGTGTGTGTGTGTGTGGGACCCCACCTCCCATGGTCCCAGGAGGACTGTTGTGTGTGTGTGTGGGACCCCACCTCCCATGGTCCCAGATGGACTGGTGTGTGTGTGTGTGGGACACCACCTCCTATGATCCCAGGTGGACTGGTGTGTGTGTGTGTGGGACCCCACCTACCATGGTCCCAGGAGGACTGGTGTGTGTGTGTGTGGGACCCCACCTCCCATGGTCCCAGGTGGACTGGTGTGTGTGGGACCCCACCTCCCATGGTTCCAGGTGGACTGGTGTGTGTGGCACCCCATCTCTCCTGGCCCTAGGTGGACTAGTGTGTGTGGGACTCTACCTCTCATGGTCCTAGGTGGACTGGTGTGTGTGGGGGGGGACCCCACCTCCCATGGTCCAAGGAGAACTGGTGTGTGTGGGATCTCACCTCCCATGGTCCCAGGAGGACTGGTGTGTGGGACCCCACCTTCCATGGTCCCAAGTGAACTGGTGTGTGTGTGTGTGTGGGACCCCACCTCCCATGGTCCCAGGTGGACTGGTGTGTGTGAGACGCCACCTCCCATGGTCCCAGGTGGACTGGTGTGTGTGTGTGGGGGACCCCACCTCCCATGGTCCCAGGTGGACTGGTGTGTGTGTGTGGGACCCCACCTCCAATGGTCCCAGGTGGACTGGTGTGTGTGGGGGACCCCACCTCCCATGGTTCCAAGAGGAGTGGTGTGTGGGACCCACCTCCCATGGTCCCAGGAGGACTGGTGTGTGTGGGGGGACCCCACTCCCATGGTCCCAGGTGGATTGGTGTGTGTGTGTGGGACCCCACCTCCAATGGTCCCAGGTGGACTGGTGTGTGTGTGGGGGACCCCACCTCCCATGGTCCTAAGTGGACTGGTGTGTGTGGGACCCAACCTCCCATGGTCCCAGGGGGACTGGTGTGTGTGGAACCCCACCCCTCCCATGGTCCCAGGTGGACTGGTGTGTGTGTCGGGGACCCCACCTCCCATGGTCCTTGGTGGACTGGTGTGTGTGGGACCCAACCTCCCATGGTCCCAGGGGGACTGGTGTGTGTGGGACCCCACCCCTCCCATGGTCCCAGGTGGACTGGTGTGTGTGAGGGGGTCCTCACCTCCCATGGTCCTTGGTGGACTGGTGTGTGTGGGACCCAACCTCCCATGGTCCCAGGGGGACTGGTGTGTGTGGGACCCCACCCCTCCCATGGTCCCAGGTGGACTGGTGTGTGTGAGGGGGTCCTCACCTCCCATGGCCCCAAGAGGACTGGTGTGTGTGTGGGACCCCACCTCCCATGGTCCCAGGTGGACTGGTGTGTGTGTGGGAGACCCCACCTCCCATGGTCCCAGGTGGACTGGTGTGTGTGTGTGGGACCCCACCTCCAATGGTCCCAGGTGAACTGGTGTGTGTGGGACCCCACCTCACATGTTCCTAGGTGGACTGGTGTGTGTGTGTGTGTAGGACCCCACCTCCCATGGTCCCAGGTGGACTGGTGTGTGTGGGACCCCACCTCCAATGGTCCCAGGTGAACTGGTGTGTGTGGGACCCCACCTCCCTTGGTCCCAAGTGGACTGGTGTGTGTGTGGAGGACCCCACCTCCCATGGTCCCAGGTGGACTGGTGTGTGTGTGTGGGACCCCACCTCCCATGGCCCCAGGTGGACTGGTGTGTGTGGGGGACCCCACCTCCCATGGTCCCAGGTGGACTGGTGTGTGTGAGGGGGACCCCACCTCCCATGGCCCCCAGAGGACTGGTGTGTTTGTGGGACCCTACCTCCCATGGTCCCAGGTGGACTGGTGTGTGTGGGACCCCACCTCCCATGGTCCCAGGTAGACTGGTGTGTGTGTGTGTGGGACCCCACCTCCCATGGTCCCAGGTGGACTGGTATGTGTGTGTATGGGACCCCACCTCCCATGGTCCCAGGTGGACTTTTGTGTGTGGGACCCCACCTCCCATGGTCCCAGCTGGACTGGTGTGTGTGGGACCCCACCTCCCATGGTCCCAGGTGGACTGGTGTGTGTGGGACCCCACCTCTCATGGTCCCAGGAGGACTGGTGTGTGTTGGACCCCACCTCCCATGGTCCCAGGTGGACTGGTGTGTGTGTGTGGGACCCCACCTCCCATGGTCCCAGGAGGACTGGTGTGTGTGGGAGACCCCACCTCCCATGGTCCTAGGAGGACTGGTGTGTGTGGGACCCCACCTCCTATGGTCCCAGCTAGGTGGACTGGTGTGTGGGCGACCCCACCTCCCATGGTCCCAGGTGGATTGGTGTGTGTGTGGGACTCCACTTCCCATGGTCCCAATAGGACTGGTGTGTGGGACCCCACCTCCCACGGTCCCAGGTGGACTGGTGTGTGTGTGGGACCCAACCTATCATGCTTCAAGGAGGACTGGTGTGTGTGTGTGGGACCCCACCTCCCATGGTCCCAGGTGGACTGGTGTGTGTGGGATCCCACCTCCCATGGTCCCAGGTGGGCTGGTGTGTGTGTGTGTGGGACCCCACCTCCCATGGTCCCAGGTGGACTGGTGTGTGTGTGTGGGACCCCACCTTCCATGGTCCCAGGTGGACTGGTGTGTGTGTGTGGGACTTTACCTCCCATGGTCACAGGTGGACTGGTGTTTGGGACCCCACCTCCCATGTTCCCAGGTGGACTGGTGTGTGTGGGGACCCCACTTCCCATGGTCCCAGTAGGACTGGTGTGTGTGTGTGTGTGGGACCCCACCTCCCATGGTCCCAGGTGGACTGGTGTGTGTGTGTGTGTGGGACCCCACCTCCCATGGTCCCAGGAGGACTGGTGTGTGTGTGTGTGTGGGACCCCACCTCCCATGGTCCCAGGTGGACTGGTGTGTGTGTGTGGGACCCCACCTGCCATGGTCCCAGGAGGACTGGAGTGTGTGGGGGACCCCACCTCCCATGATTCCAGGAGGACTGGAGTGTGTGGGGGACCCCACCTCCCATGGTCCCAGGTGACTGGTGTGTGTGGGACCCCACCTCCCATTGTCCCAGGTGGACTGGTGTGTGTATGTGGGACCCCACCTCCCATGGTCCCAGGAGGACTAGTGTGTGTGGGACCCCACCTCCCATGGTCCCAGGTGGATTGGTGTGTGTGGGACCCCACCTCCCATGGGCCCAGGAGGACTGGTGTGTGTGTGTGGGGGGGGGACCCCACCTCCCATGGTTCCAGGTGGACTGGTGTTTGGGACCCCACCTCCCATGGTCGCAGGACTGGGGTGTGTGTGTGTGGGACCCCACCTCCCATTGTCCCAGGAGGACTGGTGTGAGTGTGAGGGACCCCACCTCTCATGGTCCCAGGTGGACTGGGGTGTGTGTGTGGGGGACCCCACCTCCCATGATCCCAGTTGGACTGGTGTGTGTGGGACCCCACCTCCCATGGTCCCAGGAGGACTGGTGTGTGTGGGATCCCACCTCCCATGATCCCATGTGGACTGGTGTGTGTGTGGGGGGGACCCCACCTCCCATGGTCCCATGTGGACTGGTGTGTGTGTGTGTGTGGGACCCCACCTCCCATGGTCCCAGGTGGACTGGTGTGTGTGTGGGACCCCACCTCACATGGTCCCAGGTGGACTGGTGTGTGTGTGTGGGACCCCACCTCCCATGGTCCCAGGGGGACTGGTGTGTGTGTGTTGGGAACCCCACCTCCCATGGTCCCAGGAGGACTGGTGTGTGGGACCCCACCTCCCATGGCCCCAGGAGGACTGGTGTGTGTGGGACCCCACCTCCCATGGGCCCAGGTTGACTGGCGTGTATGTGTGGGACCAAACCTCCCATGGTCCCAGGAGGACTGGTGTGTGGGACCCCACCTCCCATGGTCCCAGGAGGACTGGTGTGTGGGACCCCACCTCCCATGGCCCCAGGAGCACTGGTGTGTGTGTGGGACCCCACCTCCCATGGCCCCAGGTGGACTGGCGTGTATGTGTGGGACCCCACCTCCCATGGTCCCAGGAGGACTGGTGTGCGTGTTTGGGACCCCACCTCCCATGGTCTCAGGAGGACTGGTGTGTGTGTGTGGGACCCCACCTCCCATGGTCCCAGGGGGACTGGTGTGTGTGGGACCCCACCTCCCATGGTCCCAAGTGGACTGGTGTGTGTGGGACCCCACCTCCCATGGTCCCAGGGGGACTGGTGTGTGTGGGACCCCACCTCCCATGGTCCCAGGTGGACTGGTGTGTGTGTGGGGGACCCCACCTCCCATGGTCTCAGGAGGACTGGTGTGTGTGTGTGTGGGACCCCACCTCCCATGGTCCCAGGGGGACTGGTGTGTGTGGGACCCCACCTCCCATGGTCCCAAGTGGACTGGTGTGTGTGGGACCCCACCTCCCATGGTCCCAGGGGGACTGTTGTGTGTGGGACCCCACCTTCCCTGGTCCCAGGTGGACTGGTGTGTGTGTGTGTGTGGGACCCCACCTCCCATGGTCCCAGGTGGACTGGTGTGTGTGGGGGACCCCACCACCCATGGTCCCAGGAGGACTGGTGTGCGTGTTTGGGACCCCACCTCCCATGGTCTCAGGAGGACTGGTGTGTGTGTGTGGGACCCCACCTCCCATGGTCCCAGGGGGACTGGTGTGTGTGGGACCCCACCTCCCATGGTCCCAAGTGGACTGGTGTGGGTGGGACCCCACCTCCCATGGTCCCAGGGGGACTGGTGTGTGTGGGACCCCACCTCCCATGGTCCCAGGTGGACTGGTGTGTGTGTGGGGGACCCCACCTCCCATGGTCTCAGGAGGACTGGTGTGTGTGTGTGGGACCCCACCTCCCATGGTCCCAGGGGGACTGGTGTGTGTGGGACCCCACCTCCCATGGTCCCAAGTGGACTGGTGTGTGTGGGACCCCACCTTCCCTGGTCCCAGGTGGACTGGTGTGTGTGCGTGTGTGGGACCCCACCTCCCATGGCCCCAGGTGGACTGGCGTGTATGTGTGGGACCCCACCTCCCATGGTCCCAGGTGGACTGGTGCGTGTGTGTGTGTGGGACCCCACCTTCCATGGTCCCAGGTGGACTGGTGTGTGTGTGTGTGTGGGACCCCACCTCCCATGGTCCAAGGTGGACTGTTGTGTGTGGGGGACCCCACCACCCATGGTCCCAGGAGGACTGGTGTGCGTGTTTGGGACCCCAACTCCCATGGTCTCAGGAGGACTGGTGTGTGTGTGTGTGGGACCCCACCTCCCATGGTCCCAGGGGGACTGGTGTGTGTGGGACCCCACCTCCCATGGTCCCAAGTGGACTGGTGTGTGTGGGACCCCACCTCCCATGGTCCCAGGGGGACTGGTGTGTGTGGGACCCCACCTCCCATGGTCCCAGGTGGACTGGTGTGTGTGTGTGGGACCCCACCTCCCATGGTCCTAAGTGGACTGGTGTGTGTGGGACCCAACCTCCCATGGTCCCAGGGGGACTGGTGTGTGTGGAACCCCACCCCTCCCATGGTCCCAGGTGGACTGGTGTGTGTGTCGGGGACCCCACCTCCCATGGTCCTAGGTGGACTGGTGTGTGTGGGACCCAACCTCCCATGGTCCCAGGGGGACTGGTGTGTGTGGGACCCCACCCCTCCCATGGTCCCAGGTGGACTGGTGTGTGTGAGGGGGTCCTCACCTCCCATGGCCCCAAGAGGACTGGTGTGTGTGTGGGACCCCACCTCCCATGGTCCCAGGTGGACTGGTGTGTGTGTGGGAGACCCCACCTCCCATGGTCCCAGGTGGACTGGTGTGTGTGTGTGGGACCCCACCTCCAATGGTCCCAGGTGAACTGGTGTGTGTGGGACCCCACCTCACATGTTCCTAGGTGGACTGGTGTGTGTGTGTGTGTAGGACCCCACCTCCCATGGTCCCAGGTGGACTGGTGTGTGTGGGACCCCACCTCCAATGGTCCCAGGTGAACTGGTGTGTGTAGGACCCCACCTCCCTTGGTCCCAAGTGGACTGGTGTGTGTGTGGGGGACCCCACCTCCCATGGTCCCAGGTGGACTGGTGTGTGTGTGTGGGACCCCACCTCCCATGGCCCCAGGTGGACTGGTGTGTGTGGGGGACCCCACCTCCCATGGTCCCAGGTGGACTGGTGTGTGTGAGGGGGACCCCACCTCCCATGGTCCCCAGAGGACTGGTGTGTGTGTGGGACCCTACCTCCCATGGTCCCAGGTGGACTGGTGTGTGTGGGACCCCACCTCCCATGGTCCCAGGTAGACTGGTGTGTGTGTGTGTGGGATCCCACCTCCCATGGTCCCAGGTGGACTGGTATGTGTGTGTATGGGACCCCACCTCCCATGGTCCCAGGTGGACTTTTGTGTGTGAGACCCCACCTCCCATGGTCCCAGGTGGACTGGTGTGTGTGGGACCCCACCTCTCATGGTCCCAGGAGGACTGGTGTGTGTTGGACCCCACCTCCCATGGTCCCAGGTGGACTGGTGTGTGTGTGTGGGCGACACCACCTCCCATGGTCCCAGGTGGATTGGTGTGTGTGTGGGACTCCACTTCCCATGGTCCCAGGAGGACTGGTGTGTGGGACCCCACCTCCCTCGGTCCCAGGTGGACTGGTGTGTGAGTGTGGGACCCAACCTATCATGCTTCAAGGAGGACTGGTGTGTGTGTGTGGGACCCCACCTCCCATGGTCCCAGGTGGACTGGTGTGTGTGGGATCCCACCTCCCATGGTCCCAGGTGGGCTGGTGTGTGTGTGTGTGGGACCCCACCTCCCATAGTCCCAGGTGGACTGGTGTGTGTGTGTGGGACCCCACCTTCCATGGTCCCAGGTGGACTGGTGTGTGTGTGTGGGACTTTACCTCCCATGGTCACAGGTGGACTGGTGTTTGGGACCCCACCTCCCATGTTCCCAGGTGGACTGGTGTGTGTGGGGACCCCACTTCCCATGGTCCCAGTAGGACTGGTGTGTGTGTGTGTGTGGGACCCCACCTCCCATGGTCCCAGGTGGACTGGTGTGTGTGTGTGTGTGGGACCCCACCTCCCATGGTCCCAGGAGGACTGGTGTGTGTGTGTGTGTGGGACCCCACCTCCCATGGTCCCAGGTGGACTGGTGTGTGTGTGTGGGACCCCACCTGCCATGGTCCCAGGAGGACTGGAGTGTGTGGGGGACCCCACCTCCCATGATTCCAGGAGGACTGGAGTGTGTGGGGGACCCCACCTCCCATGGTCCCAGGTGACTGGTGTGTGTGGGACCCCACCTCCCATGGTCCCAGGTGGACTGGTGTGTGTATGTGGGACCCCCACCTCCCATGGTCCCAGGAGGACTAGTGTGTGTGGGACCCCACCTCCCATGGTCCCAGGTGGATTGGTGTGTGTGGGACCCCACCTCCCATGGGCCCAGGAGGACTGGTGTGTGTGTGTGGGGGGGGGGGACCCCACCTCCCATGGTTCCAGGTGGACTGGTGTTTGGGAAACCACCTCCCATGGTCCCAGGACTGGGGTGTGTGTGTGTGGGACCCCACCTCCCATTGTCCCAGGAGGACTGGTGTGAGTGTGAGGGACCCCACCTCTCATGGTCCCAGGTGGACTGGGGTGTGTGTGTGGGGGACCCCACCTCCCATGATCCCAGTTGGACTGGCAGTTGGACTGGTGTGTGTGGGACCCCACCTCCCATGGTCCCAGGAGGACTGGTGTGTGTGGGATCCCACCTCCCATGTTCCCATGTGGACTGGTGTGTGTGTGGGGGGGACCCCACCTCCCATGGTCCCATGTGGACTGGTGTGTGTGTGTGTGTGGGACCCCACCTCCCATGGTCCCAGGTGGACTGGTGTGTGTGTGGGGGACCCCACCTCCCATGTTCCCAGGTGGACTGGTGTGTGTGTGTGTATGGGACCCCACTTCCCATGGACCCATGAGGACTGGTGTGTGTGGGACCCCACCTCCCATGGTCCCAGGAGGACTGGTGTGTGTGGGACTCCACCTCCCATGGTCCTAGGAGGACTGGTGTGTGTGTGTGGGGGACCCCACCTCCCATGGTCCCAGGAGGACTGGTGTGTGTGGGACCCCACCTCCCATGGTCCCAGGAGGACTGGTGTGTGTGTGGGGGGGACCCCACCTCCCATGGTCCCAGGAGGACTGGTGTGTGTGTGTGTTGGACTCCACCTCCCATGGTACCAGGTGGACTGGTGTGTGTGTGTGTCGGACCCCACCTCCCATGGTCCCAGGTGGACTGGTGTGTGTGTGTGTGGGACCCCACCTCCCATGGTCCCAGGAGGACTGTTGTGTGTGTGTGTGGGACCCCACCTCCCATGGTCCCAGGTGGACTGGTGTGTGTGTGTGTGGGACCCCACCTCCTATGATCCCAGGTGGACTGGTGTGTATGTGTGTGGGACCCTACCTCCCATGGTCCCAGGAGGACTGGTGTGTGTGTGTGTGGGACACCACCTCCCATGGTCCCAGGAGGACTGGTGTGTGTGTGTATGGGACCCCACCTCCCATGGTCCCGTGAGGACTGGTGTGTGTGGGACCCCACCTCCCATGGTCCCAGGAGGACTGGTGTGTATGGGACCCCACCTCCCATGGTCCCAGGAGGACTGGTGTGTGTGTGTGGGGGGACCCCACCTCCCATGGTCCCAGGAGGACTGGTGTGCGTGGGACCCCACCTCCCATGGTCCCAGGAGGACTGGTGTGTGTGTGTGGGGGACCCCACCTCCCATGGTCCCAGGAGGACTGGTGTGTGTGTGTGTGGGACTCCACCTCCCATGGTACCAGGTGGACTGGTGTGTGTGTGTGTGGGACCCCACCTCCCATGGTCCCAGGTGGACTGGTGTGTGTGTGTGTGGGACCCCACCTCCCATGGTCCCAGGAGGACTGTTGTGTGTGTGTGTGGGACCCCACCTCCCATGGTCCCAGATGGACTGGTGTGTGTGTGTGTGGGACACCACCTCCTATGATCCCAGGTGGACTGGTGTGTGTGTGTGTGGGACCCCACCTACCATGGTCCCAGGAGGACTGGTGTGTGTGTGTGTGGGACCCCACCTCCCATGGTCCCAGGTGGACTGGTGTGTGTGGGACCCCACCTCCCATGGTTCCAGGTGGACTGGTGTGTGTGGCACCCCATCTCTCCTGGCCCTAGGTGGACTAGTGTGTGTGGGACTCTACCTCTCATGGTCCTAGGTGGACTGGTGTGTGTGTGGGGGGGACCCCACCTCCCATGGTCCAAGGAGAACTGGTGTGTGTGGGATCTCACCTCCCATGGTCCCAGGAGGACTGGTGTGTGGGACCCCACCTTCCATGGTCCCAAGTGAACTGGTGTGTGTGTGTGTGTGGGACCCCACCTCCCATGGTCCCAGGTGGACTGGTGTGTGTGAGACGCCACCTCCCATGGTCCCAGGTGGACTGGTGTGTGTGTGTGGGGGACCCCACCTCCCATGGTCCCAGGTGGACTGGTGTGTGTGTGTGGGACCCCACCTCCAATGGTCCCAGGTGGACTGGTGTGTGTGGGGGACCCCACCTCCCATGGTTCCAAGAGGACTGGTGTGTGGGACCCACCTCCCATGGTCCCAGGAGGACTGGTGTGTGTGGGGGGACCCCACTCCCATGGTCCCAGGTGGATTGGTGTGTGTGTGTGGGACCCCACCTCCAATGGTCTCAGGTGGACTGGTGTGTGTGTGGGGGACCCCACCTCCCATGGTCCTAAGTGGACTGGTGTGTGTGGGACCCAACCTCCCATGGTCCCAGGGGGACTGGTGTGTGTGGAACCCCACCCCTCCCATGGTCCCAGGTGGACTGGTGTGTGTGTCGGGGACCCCACCTCCCATGGTCCTTGGTGGACTGGTGTGTGTGGGACCCAACCTCCCATGGTCCCAGGGGGACTGGTGTGTGTGGGACCCCACCCCTCCCATGGTCCCAGGTGGACTGGTGTGTGTGAGGGGGTCCTCACCTCCCATGGTCCTTGGTGGACTGGTGTGTGTGGGACCCAACCTCCCATGGTCCCAGGGGGACTGGTGTGTGTGGGACCCCACCCCTCCCATGGTCCCAGGTGGACTGGTGTGTGTGAGGGGGTCCTCACCTCCCATGGCCCCAAGAGGACTGGTGTGTGTGTGGGACCCCACCTCCCATGGTCCCAGGTGGACTGGTGTGTGTGTGGGAGACCCCACCTCCCATGGTCCCAGGTGGACTGGTGTGTGTGTGTGGGACCCCACCTCCAATGGTCCCAGGTGAACTGGTGTGTGTGGGACCCCACCTCACATGTTCCTAGGTGGACTGGTGTGTGTGTGTGTGTAGGACCCCACCTCCCATGGTCCCAGGTGGACTGGTGTGTGTGGGACCCCACCTCCAATGGTCCCAGGTGAACTGGTGTGTGTGGGACCCCACCTCCCTTGGTCCCAAGTGGACTGGTGTGTGTGTGGAGGACCCCACCTCCCATGGTCCCAGGTGGACTGGTGTGTGTGTGTGGGACCCCACCTCCCATGGCCCCAGGTGGACTGGTGTGTGTGGGGGACCCCACCTCCCATGGTCCCAGGTGGACTGGTGTGTGTGAGGGGGACCCCACCTCCCATGGCCCCCAGAGGACTGGTGTGTGTGTGGGACCCTACCTCCCATGGTCCCAGGTGGACTGGTGTGTGTGGGGCCCCACCTCCCATGGTCCCAGGTAGACTGGTGTGTGTGTGTGTGGGACCCCACCTCCCATGGTCCCAGGTGGACTGGTATGTGTGTGTATGGGACCCCACCTCCCATGGTCCCAGGTGGACTTTTGTGTGTGGGACCCCACCTCCCATGGTCCCAGCTGGACTGGTGTGTGTGGGACCCCACCTCCCATGGTCCCAGGTGGACTGGTGTGTGTGGGACCCCACCTCTCATGGTCCCAGGAGGACTGGTGTGTGTTGGACCCCACCTCCCATGGTCCCAGGTGGACTGGTGTGTGTGTGTGGGACCCCACCTCCCAAGGTCCCAGGAGGACTGGTGTGTGTGGGAGACCCCACCTCCCATGGTCCTAGGAGGACTGGTGTGTGTGGGACCCCACCTCCTATGGTCCCAGCTAGGTGGACTGGTGTGTGGGCGACCCCACCTCCCATGGTCCCAGGTGGATTGGTGTGTGTGTGGGACTCCACTTCCCATGGTCCCAATAGGACTGGTGTGTGGGACCCCACCTCCCACGGTCCCAGGTGGACTGGTGTGTGTGTGGGACCCAACCTATCATGCTTCAAGGAGGACTGGTGTGTGTGTGTGGGACCCCACCTCCCATGGTCCCAGGTGGACTGGTGTGTGTGGGATCCCACCTCCCATGGTCCCAGGTGGGCTGGTGTGTGTGTGTGTGGGACCCCACCTCCCATGGTCCCAGGTGGACTGGTGTGTGTGTGTGGGACCCCACCTTCCATGGTCCCAGGTGGACTGGTGTGTGTGTGTGGGACTTTACCTCCCATGGTCACAGGTGGACTGGTGTTTGGGACCCCACCTCCCATGTTCCCAGGTGGACTGGTGTGTGTGGGGACCCCACTTCCCATGGTCCCAGTAGGACTGGTGTGTGTGTGTGTGTGGGACCCCACCTCCCATGGTCCCAGGTGGACTGGTGTGTGTGTGTGTGTGGGACCCCACCTCCCATGGTCCCAGGAGGACTGGTGTGTGTGTGTGTGTGGGACCCCACCTCCCATGGTCCCAGGTGGACTGGTGTGTGTGTGTGGGACCCCACCTGCCATGGTCCCAGGAGGACTGGAGTGTGTGGGGGACCCCACCTCCCATGATTCCAGGAGGACTGGAGTGTGTGGGGGACCCCACCTCCCATGGTCCCAGGTGACTGGTGTGTGTGGGACCCCACCTCCCATGGTCCCAGGTGGACTGGTGTGTGTATGTGGGACCCCACCTCCCATGGTCCCAGGAGGACTAGTGTGTGTGGGACCCCACCTCCCATGGTCCCAGGTGGATTGGTGAGTGTGGGACCCCACCTCCCATGGGCCCAGGAGGACTGGTGTGTGTGTGGGGGGGGGGGGACCCCACCTCCCATGGTTCCAGGTGGACTGGTGTTTGGGACCCCACCTCCCATGGTCGCAGGACTGGGGTGTGTGTGTGTGGGACCCCACCTCCCATTGTCCCAGGAGGACTGGTGTGAGTGTGAGGGACCCCACCTCTCATGGTCCCAGGTGGACTGGGGTGTGTGTGTGGGGGACCCCACCTCCCATGATCCCAGTTGGACTGGTGTGTGTGGGACCCCACCTCCCATGGTCCCAGGAGGACTGGTGTGTGTGGGATCCCACCTCCCATGATCCCATGTGGACTGGTGTGTGTGTGGGGGGGACCCCACCTCCCATGGTCCCATGTGGACTGGTGTGTGTGTGTGTGTGGGACCCCACCTCCCATGGTCCCAGGTGGACTGGTGTGTGTGGGGGACCCCACCTCCCATGTTCCCAGGTGGACTGGTGTGTGTGTGTGTATGGGACCCCACCTCCCATGGTCCCATGAGGACTTGTGTGTGTGGGACCCCACCTCCCATGGTCCCAGGAGGACTGGTGTGTGTGGGACCCCACCTCCCATGGTCCCAGGAGGACTGGTGTGTGTGTGTGGGGGACCCCACCTCCCATGGTCCCAGGAGGACTGGTGTGTGTGGGACCCCACCTCCCATGGTCCCAGGAAGACTGGTGTGTGTGTGGGGGGGACCCCACCTCCCATGGTCCCAGGAGGACTGGTGTGTGTGTGTGTGGGACTCCACCTCCCATGGTACCAGGTGGACTGGTGTGTGTGTGTCGGACCCCACCTCCCATGGTCCCAGGTGGACTGGTGTGTGTGTCGGGGACCCCACCTCCCATGGTCCTTGGTGGACTGGTGTGTGTGGGACCCAACCTCCCATGGTCCCAGGGGGACTGGTGTGTGTGGGACCCCACCCCTCCCATGGTCCCATGTGGACTGGTGTGTGTGAGGAGGTCCTCACCTCCCATGGCCCCAAGAGGACTGGTGTGTGTGTGGGACCCCACCTCCCATGGTCCCAGGTGGACTGGTGTGTGTGTGGGAGACCCCACCTCCCATGGTCCCAGGTGGACTGGTGTGTGTGTGTGGGACCCCACCTCCAATGGTCCCAGGTGAACTGGTGTGTGTGTGTGTCGGACCCCACCTTCCATGGTCCCAGGTGGACTGGTGTGTGTGTGTGTGGGACCCCACCTCCCATGGTCCCAGGAGGACTGTTGTGTGTGTGTGTGGGACCCCACCTCCCATGGTCCAAGGTGGACTGGTGTGTGTGTGTGTGGGACCCCACCTCCTATGATCCCAGGTGGACTGGTGTGTGTGTGTGTGGGACCCTACCTCCCATGGTCCCAGGAGGACTGGTGTGTGTGTGTGTGGGACCCCACCTCCCATGGTCCCAGGAGGACTGGTGTGTGTGTGTATGGGACCCCACCTCCCATGGTCCCATGAGGACTGGTGTGTGTGGGACCCCACCTCCCATGGTCCCAGGAGGACTGGTGTGTGTGGGACCCCACCTCCCATGGTCCCAGGAGGACTGGTGTGTGTGTGTGGGGGGACCCCATCTCCCATGGTCCCAGGAGGACTGGTGTGCGTGGGACCCCACCTCCCATGGTCCCAGGTGGACTGGTGTGTGTGTGTGGGGGACCCCACCTAACATGGTCCCAGGAGGACTGGTGTGTGTGTGTGTGGGACTCCACCTCCCATGGTACCAGGTGGACTGGTGTGTGTGTGTGTAGGACCCCACCTCCCATGGTCCCAGGTGGACTGGTGTGTGTGTGTGTGGGACCCCACCTCCCATGGTCCCAGGAGGACTGTTGTGTGTGTGTGTGGGACCCCACCTCCCATGGTCCCAGATGGACTGGTGTGTGTGTGTGTGGGACACCACCTCCTATGATCCCAGGTGGACTGGTGTGTGTGTGTGTGGGACCCCACCTACCATGGTCCCAGGAGGACTGGTGTGTGTGTGTGTGGGACCCCACCTCCCATGGTCCCAGGTGGACTGGTGTGTGTGGGACCCCACCTCCCATGGTTCCAGGTGGACTGGTGTGTGTGGCACCCCATCTCTCCTGGCCCTAGGTGGACTAGTGTGTGTGGGACTCTACCTCTCATGGTCCTAGGTGGACTGGTGTGTGTGTGGGGGGACCCCACCTCCCATGGTCCAAGGAGAACTGGTGTGCGTGGGATCTCACCTCCCATGGTCCCAGGAGGACTGGTGTGTGGGACCCCACCTTCCATGGTCCCAAGTGAACTGGTGTGTGTGTGTGTGTCGGACCCCACCTCCCATGGTCCCAGGTGGACTGGTGTGTGTGGGACGCCACCTCCCATGGTCCCAGGTGGACTGGTGTGTGTGTGTGGGGGACCCCACCTCCCATGGTCCCAGGTGGACTGGTGTGTGTGTGTGGGACCCCACCTCCAATGGTCCCAGGTGGACTGGTGTGTGTGGGGGACCCCACCTCCCATGGTTCCAAGAGGACTGGTGTGTGGGACCCACCTCCCATGGTCCCAGGAGGACTGGTGTGTGTGGGGGGACCCCACTCCCATGGTCCCAGGTGGATTGGTGTGTGTGTGTGGGACCCCACCTCCAATGGTCCCAGGTGGACTGGTGTGTGTGTGGGGTACCCCACCTCCCATGGTCCTAAGTGGACTGGTGTGTGTGGGACCCAACCTCCCATGGTCCCAGGGGGACTGGTGTGTGTGGAACCCCACCCCTCCCATGGTCCCAGGTGGACTGGTGTGTGTGTCGGGGACCCCACCTCCCATGGTCCTTGGTGGACTGGTGTGTGTGGGACCCAACCTCCCATGGTCCCAGGGGGACTGGTGTGTGTGGGACCCCACCCCTCCCATGGTCCCAGGTGGACTGGTGTGTGTGAGGGGGTCCTCACCTCCCATGGCCCCAAGAGGACTGGTGTGTGTGTGGGACCCCACCTCCCATGGTCCCAGGTGGACTGGTGTGTGTGTGGGAGACCCCACCTCCCATGGTCCCAGGTGGACTGGTGTGTGTGTGTGGGACCCCACCTCCAATGGTCCCAGGTGAACTGGTGTGTGTGGGACCCCACCTCACATGTTCCTAGGTGGACTGGTGTGTGTGTGTGTGTAGGACCCCACCTCCCATGGTCCCAGGTGGACTGGTGTGTGTGGGACCCCACCTCCAATGGTCCCAGGTGAACTGGTGTGTGTGGGACCCCACCTCCCTTGGTCCCAAGTGGACTGGTGTGTGTGTGGAGGACCCCACCTCCCATGGTCCCAGGTGGACTGGTGTGTGTGTGTGGGACCCCACCTCCCATGGCCCCAGGTGGACTGGTGTGTGTGGGGGATCCCACCTCCCATGGTCCCAGGTGGACTGGTGTGTGTGAGGGGGACCCCACCTCCCATGGCCCCCAGAGGACTGGTGTGTGTGTGGGACCCTACCTCCCATGGTCCCAGGTGGACTGGTGTGTGTGGGACCCCACCTCCCATGGTCCCAGGTAGACTGGTGTGTGTGTGTGTGGGACCCCACCTCCCATGGTCCCAGGTGGACTGGTATGTGTGTGTATGGGACCCCACCTCCCATGGTCCCAGGTGGACTTTTGTGTGTGGGACCCCACCTCCCATGGTCCCAGCTGGACTGGTGTGTGTGTGGGACCCCACCTCCCATGGTCCCAGGTGGACTGGTGTGTGTGGGACCCCACCTCTCATGGTCCCAGGAGGACTGGTGTGTGTTGGACCCCACCTCCCATGGTCCCAGGTGGACTGGTGTGTGTGTGTGGGACCCCACCTCCCATGGTCCCAGGAGGACTGGTGTGTGTGTGTGTGGGACCCCACCTCCCATGGTCCCAGGTGGACTGGTGTGTGTGGGACCCCACCTCCCATGGTTCCAGGTGGACTGGTGTGTGTGGCACCCCATCTCTCCTGGCCCTAGGTGGACTAGTGTGTGTGGGACTCTACCTCTCATGGTCCTAGGTGGACTGGTGTGTGTGTGGGGGGACCCCACCTCCCATGGTCCAAGGAGAACTGGTGTGCGTGGGATCTCACCTCCCATGGTCCCAGGAGGACTGGTGTGTGGGACCCCACCTTCCATGGTCCCAAGTGAACTGGTGTGTGTGTGTGTGTCGGACCCCACCTCCCATGGTCCCAGGTGGACTGGTGTGTGTGGGACGCCACCTCCCATGGTCCCAGGTGGACTGGTGTGTGTGTGTGGGGGACCCCACCTCCCATGGTCCCAGGTGGACTGGTGTGTGTGTGTGGGACCCCACCTCCAATGGTCCCAGGTGGACTGGTGTGTGTGGGGGACCCCACCTCCCATGGTTCCAAGAGGACTGGTGTGTGGGACCCACCTCCCATGGTCCCAGGAGGACTGGTGTGTGGGGGGGGACCCCACTCCCATGGTCCCAGGTGGATTGGTGTGTGTGTGTGGGACCCCACCTCCAATGGTCCCAGGTGGACTGGTGTGTGTGTGGGGTACCCCACCTCCCATGGTCCTAAGTGGACTGGTGTGTGTGGGACCCAACCTCCCATGGTCCCAGGGGGACTGGTGTGTGTGGAACCCCACCCCTCCCATGGTCCCAGGTGGACTGGTGTGTGTGTCGGGGACCCCACCTCCCATGGTCCTTGGTGGACTGGTGTGTGTGGGACCCAACCTCCCATGGTCCCAGGGGGACTGGTGTGTGTGGGACCCCACCCCTCCCATGGTCCCAGGTGGACTGGTGTGTGTGAGGGGGTCCTCACCTCCCATGGCCCCAAGAGGACTGGTGTGTGTGTGGGACCCCACCTCCCATGGTCCCAGGTGGACTGGTGTGTGTGTGGGAGACCCCACCTCCCATGGTCCCAGGTGGACTGGTGTGTGTGTGTGGGACCCCACCTCCAATGGTCCCAGGTGAACTGGTGTGTGTGGGACCCCACCTCACATGTTCCTAGGTGGACTGGTGTGTGTGTGTGTGTAGGACCCCACCTCCCATGGTCCCAGGTGGACTGGTGTGTGTGGGACCCCACCTCCAATGGTCCCAGGTGAACTGGTGTGTGTGGGACCCCACCTCCCTTGGTCCCAAGTGGACTGGTGTGTGTGTGGAGGACCCCACCTCCCATGGTCCCAGGTGGACTGGTGTGTGTGTGTGGGACCCCACCTCCCATGGCCCCAGGTGGACTGGTGTGTGTGGGTGATCCCACCTCCCATGGTCCCAGGTGGACTGGTGTGTGTGAGGGGGACCCCACCTCCCATGGCCCCCAGAGGACTGGTGTGTGTGTGGGACCCTACCTCCCATGGTCCCAGGTGGACTGGTGTGTGTGGGACCCCACCTCCCATGGTCCCAGGTAGACTGGTGTGTGTGTGTGTGGGACCCCACCTCCCATGGTCCCAGGTGGACTGGTATGTGTGTGTATGGGACCCCACCTCCCATGGTCCCAGGTGGACTTTTGTGTGTGGGACCCCACCTCCCATGGTCCCAGCTGGACTGGTGTGTGTGTGGGACCCCACCTCCCATGGTCCCAGGTGGACTGGTGTGTGTGGGACCCCACCTCTCATGGTCCCAGGAGGACTGGTGTGTGTTGGACCCCACCTCCCATGGTCCCAGGTGGACTGGTGTGTGTGTGTGGGACCCCACCTCCCATGGTCCCAGGAGGACTGGTGTGTGTGTGGGAGACCCCACCTCCCATGGTCCTAGGAGGACTGGTGTGTGTGGGACCCCACCTCCTATGGTCCCAGCTAGGTGGACTGGTGTGTGGGCGACCCCACCTCCCATGGTCCCAGGTGGATTGGTGTGTGTGTGGGACTCCACTTCCCATGGTCCCAGGAGGACTGGTGTGTGGGACCCCACCTCCCACGGTCCCAGGTGGACTGGTGTGTGTGTGGGACCCAACCTATCATGCTTCAAGGAGGACTGGTGTGTGTGTGTGGGACCCCACCTCCCATGGTCCCAGGTGGACTGGTGTGTGTGGGATCCCACCTCCCATGGTCCCAGGTGGGCTGGTGTGTGTGTGTGTGGGACCCCACCTCCCATGGTCCCAGGTGGACTGGTGTGTGTGTGTGGGACCCCACCTTCCATGGTCCCAGGTGGACTGGTGTGTGTGTGTGGGACTTTACCTCCCATGGTCACAGGTGGACTGGTGTTTGGGACCCCACCTCCCATGTTCCCAGGTGGACTGGTGTGTGTGGGGACCCCACTTCCCATGGTCCCAGTAGGACTGGTGTGTGTGTGTGTGTGGGACCCCACCTCCCATGGTCCCAGGTGGACTGGTGTGTGTGTGTGTGTGGGACCCCACCTCCCATGGTCCCAGGAGGACAGGTGTGTGTGTGTGTGTGGGACCCCACCTCCCATGGTCCCAGGTGGACTGGTGTGTGTGTGTGGGACCCCACCTGCCATGGTCCCAGGAGGACTGGAGTGTGTGGGGGACCCCACCTCCCATGATTCCAGGAGGACTGGAGTGTGTGGGGGACCCCACCTCCCATGGTCCCAGGTGACTGGTGTGTGTGGGACCCCACCTCCCATGGTCCCAGGTGGACTGGTGTGTGTATGTGGGACCCCGCCTCCCATGGTCCCAGGAGGACTAGTGTGTGTGGGACCCCACCTCCCATGGTCCCAGGTGGATTGGTGTGTGTGGGACCCCACCTCCCATGGGCCCAGGAGGACTGGTGTGTGTGTGTGGGGGGGGGGACCCCGCCTCCCATGGTTCCAGGTGGACTGGTGTTTGGGACCCCACCTCCCATGGTCCCAGGACTGGGGTGTGTGTGTGTGGGACCCCACCTCCCATTGTCCCAGGAGGACTGGTGTGAGTGTGAGGGACCCCACCTCTCATGGTCCCAGGTGGACTGGGGTGTGTGTGTGGGGGACCCCACCTCCCATGATCCCAGTTGGACTGGTGTGTGTGGGACCCCACCTCCCATGGTCCCAGGAGGACTGGTGTGTGTGGGATCCCACCTCCCATGATCCCATGTGGACTGGTGTGTGTGTGGGGGGGACCCCACCTCCCATGGTCCCATGTGGACTGGTGTGTGTGTGTGTGTGGGACCCCACCTCCCATGGTCCCAGGTGGACTGGTGTGTGTGGGGGACCCCACCTCCCATGTTCCCAGGTGGACTGGTGTGTGTGTGTGTATGGGACCCCACCTCCCATGGTCCCATGAGGACTGGTGTGTGTGGGACCCCACCTCCCATGGTTCCAGGAGGACTGGTGTGTGTGGGACCCCACCTCCCATGGTCCCAGGAGGACTGGTGTGTGTGTGTGGGGGACCCCACCTTCCATAGTCCCAGGAGGACTGGTGTGTGTGGGACCCCACCTCCCATGGTCCCAGGAGGACTGGTGTGTGTGTGGGGGGGACCCCACCTCCCATGGTCCCAGGAGGACTGGTGTGTGTGTGTGTGGGACTCCACCTCCCATGGTACCAGGTGGACTGGTGTGTGTGTGTGTCGGACCCCACCTCCCATGGTCCCAGGTGGACTGGTGTGTGTGTCGGGGACCCCACCTCCCATGGTCCTTGGTGGACTGGTGTGTGTGGGACCCAACCTCCCATGGTCCCAGGGGGACTGGTGTGTGTGGGACCCCACCCCTCCCATGGTCCCAGGTGGACTGGTGTGTGTGAGGGGGTCCTCACCTCCCATGGCCCCAAGAGGACTGGTGTGTGTGTGGGACCCCACCTCCCATGGTCCCAGGTGGACTGGTGTGTGTGTGGGAGACCCCACCTCCCATGGTCCCAGGTGGACTGGTGTGTGTATGTGGGACCCCACCTCCAATGGTCCCAGGTGAACTGGTGTGTGTGGGACCCCACCTCACATGTTCCTAGGTGGACTGGTGTGTGTGTGTGTGTAGGACTCCACCTCCCATGGTCCCAGGTGGACTGGTGTGTGTGGGACCCCACCTCCAATGGTCCCAGGTGAACTGGTGTGTGTGGGACCCCACCTCCCTTGGTCCCAAGTGGACTGGTGTGTGTGTGGAGGACCCCACCTCCCATGGTCCCAGGTGGACTGGTGTGTGTGTGTGGGACCCCACCTCCCATAACCCCAGGTGGACTGGTGTGTGTGGGGGACCCCACCTCCCATGGTCCCAGGTGGACTGGTGTGTGTGAGGGGGACCCCACCTCCCATGGCCCCCAGAGGACTGGTGTGTGTGTGGGACCCTACCTCCCATGGTCCCAGGTTGACTGGTGTGTGTGGGACCCCACCTCCCATGGTCCCAGGTAGACTGGTGTGTGTGTGTGTGGGACCCCACCTCCCATGGTCCCAGGTGGACTGGTATGTGTGTGTATGGGACCTCACCTCCCATGGTCCCAGGTGGACTTTTGTGTGTGGGACCCCACCTCCCATGGTCCCAGCTGGACTGGTGTGTGTGGGACCCCACCTCCCATGGTCCCAGGTGGACTGGTGTGTGTGGGACCCCACCTCTCATGGTCCCAGGAGGACTGGTGTGTGTTGGACCCCACCTCCCATGGTCCCAGGTGGACTGGTGTGTGTGTGTGGGACCCCACCTCCCATGGTCCCAGGAGGACTGGTGTGTGTGTGGGAGACCCCACCTCCCATGGTCCTAGGAGGACTGGTGTGTGTGGGACCCCACCTCCTATGGTCCCAGCTAGGTGGACTGGTGTGTGGGCGACCCCATCTCCCATGGTCCCAGGTGGATTGGTGTGTGTGTGGGACTCCACTTCCCATGGTCCCAGGAGGACTGGTTTGTGGGACCCCACCTCCCACGGTCCCAGGTGGACTGGTGTGTGTGTGGGACCCAACCTATCATGCTTCAAGGAGGACTGGTGTGTGTGTGTGGGACCCCACCTCCCATGGTCCCAGGTGGACTGGTGTGTGTGGGATCCCACCTCCCATGGTCCCAGGTGGGCTGGTGTGTGTGTGTGTGGGACCCCACCTTCCATGGTCCCAGGTGGACTGGTGTGTGTGTGTGGGACTTTACCTCCCATGGTCACAGGTGGACTGGTGTTTGGGACCCCACCTCCCATGTTCCCAGGTGGACTGGTGTGTGTGGGGACCCCACTTCCCATGGTCCCAGTAGGACTGGTGTGTGTGTGTGTGTGGGACCCCACCTCCCATGGTCCCAGGTGGACTGGTGTGTGTGTGTGTGTGGGACCCCACCTCCCATGGTCCCAGGAGGACTGGTGTGTGTGTGTGTGGGGGACCCCACCTCCCATGGTCCCAGGTGGACTGGTGTGTGTGTGTGGGACCCCACCTGCCATGGTCCCAGGAGGACTGGAGTGTGTGGGGGACCCCACCTCCCATGATTCCAGGAGGACTGGAGTGTGTGGGGGACCCCACCTCCCATGGTCCCAGGTGACTGGTGTGTGTGGGACCCCACCTCCCATGGTCCCAGGTGGACTGGTGTGTGTATGTGGGACCCCACCTCCCATGGTCCCAGGGGGACTAGTGTGTGTGGGACCCCACCTCCCATGGTCCCAGGTGGATTGGTGTGTGTGGGACCCCACCTCCCATGGGCCCAGGAGGACTGGTGTGTGTGTGTGGGGGGGGGACCCCACCTCCCATGGTTCCAGGTGGACTGGTGTTTGGGACCCCACCTCCCATGGTCCCAGGACTGGGGTGTGTGTGTGTGGGACCCCACCTCCCATTGTCCCAGGAGGACTGGTGTGAGTGTGAGGGACCCCACCTCTCATGGTCCCAGGTGGACTGGGGTGTGTGTGTGGGGGACCCCACCTCCCATGATCCCAGTTGGACTGGTGTGTGTGGGACCCCACCTCCCATGGTCCCAGGAGGACTGGTGTGTGTGGGATCCCACCTCCCATGATCCCATGTGGACTGGTGTGTGTGTGGGGGGGACCCCACCTCCCATGGTCCCATGTGGACTGGTGTGTGTGTGTGTGTGGGACCCCACCTTCCATGGTCCCAGGTGGACTGGTGTGTGTGGGGGACCCCACCTCCCATGTTCCCAGGTGGACTGGTGTGTGTGTGTGTATGGGACCCCACCTCCCATGGTCCCATGAGGACTGGTGTGTGTGGGACCCCACCTCCCATGGTCCCAGGAGGACTGGTGTGTGTGGGACCCCACCTCCCATGGTCCCAGGAGGACTGGTGTGTGTGTGTGGGGGACCCCACCTCCCATGGTCCCAGGAGGACTGGTGTGTGTGGGACCCCACCTCCCATGGTCCCAGGAGGACTGGTGTGTGTGTGGGGGGGACCCCACCTCCCATGGTCCCAGGAGGACTGGTGTGTGTGTGTGTGGGACTCCACCTCCCATGGTACCAGGTGGACTGGTGTGTGTGTGTGTCGGACCCCACCTCCCATGGTCCCAGGTGGACTGGTGTGTGTGTGTGTGGGACCCCACCTCCCATGGTCCCAGGAGGACTGTTGTGTGTGTGTGTGGGACCCCACCTCCCATGGTCCCAGGTGGACTGGTGTGTGTGTGTGTGGGACCCCACCTCCTTTGATCCCAGGTGGACTGGTGTGTGTGTGTGTGGGACAACACCTCCCATGGTCCCAGGAGGACTGGTGTGTGTGTGTGTGGGACCCCACCTCCCATGGTCCCAGAAGGACTGGTGTGTGTGTGTATGGGACCCCACCTCCCATGGTCCCATGAGGACTGGTGTGTGTGGGACCCCACCTCCTATGGTCCCAGGAGGACTGGTGTGTGTGGGACCCCACCTCCCATGGTCCCAGGAGGACTGGTGTGTGTGTGTGGGGGGACCCCACCTCCCATGGTCCCAGGAGGACTGGTGTGTGTGGGACCCCACCTCCCATGGTCCCAGGAGGACTGGTGTGTGTGTGTGGGGGACCCCACCTCCCATGGTCCCAGGAGGACTGGTGTGTGTGTGTGTGGGACTCCACCTCCCATGGTACCAGGTGGACTGGTGTGTGTGTGTGTGGGACCCCACCTCCCATGGTCCCAGGTGGACTGGTGTGTGTGTGTGGGGGACGCCACCTCCCATGGTCCCAGGAGGACTTTTGTGTGTGTGTGTGGGACCCCACCTCCCATGGTCCCAGATGGACTGGTGTGTGTGTGTGTGTGTGGGACACCACCTCCTATGATCCCAGGTGGACTGGTGTGTGTGTGTGTGGGACCCCACCTACCATGGTCCCAGGAGGACTGGTGTGTGTGTGTGTGGGACCCCACCTCCCATGGTCCCAGGTGGACTGGTGTGTGTGGGACCCCACCTCCCATGATTCCAGGTGGACTGGTGTGTGTGGCACCCCATCTCTCCTGGCCCTAGGTGGACTAGTGTGTGTGGGACTCCACCTCTCATGGTCCTAGGTGGACTGGTGTGTGTGGGGGGGGGGGCCCCACCTCCCATGGTCCAAGGAGAACTGGTGTGTGTGGGATCTCACCTCCCATGGTCCCAGGAGGACTGGTGTGTGGGACCCCACCTTCCATGGTCCCAAGTGAACTGGTGTGTGTGTGTGTGTGGGACCCCACCTCCCATGGTCCCAGGTGGACTGGTGTGTGTGGGACGCCACCTCCCATGGTCCCAGGTGGAGTGGTGTGTGTGTGTGGGGGACCCCACCTCCCATGGTCCCAGGTGGACTGGTGTGTGTGTGTGGGACCCCACCTCCAATGGTCCCAGGTGGACTGGTGTGTGTGGGGGACCCCACCTCCCATGGTTCCAAGAGGACTGGTGTGTGGGACCCACCTCCCATGGTCCCAGGAGGACTGGTGTGTGTGGGGGGACCCCACTCCCATGGTCCCAGGTGGATTGGTGTGTGTGTGTGGGACCCCACCTCCAATGGTCCCAGGTGGACTGGTGTGTGTGGGGGACCCCACCTCCCATGGTCCCAGATGGACTGGTGTGTGTGGAACCCACCTCCCATGGTCCCAGGTGGACTGGTGTGTGTGTGTGGGGGACCCCACCTCCCATGGTCCCAGGTGGACTGGTGTGTGTGTGTGGGACCCCACCTCCAATGGTCCCAGGTGGACTGGTGGGTGTGGGGGACCCCACCTCCCATGGTCCCAGGTGGACTGGTGTGTGTGTGTGGGACCCCACCTCCCATGGTCCCAGGAGGACTGGTGTGTGTGTGGGGGACCTCACCTCCCATGGTCCCAGGTGGACTGGTGTGTGTGTGGGGGACCCCACCTCCAATGGTCCCAGGTGGACTGGTGTGTGTGGGGGACCTCACCTCCAATGGTCCCAGGTGGGCTGGTGTGTGTGGGGGACCCCACTTCCCATGGTCCCAGGAGGACTGGTGTTTGTGTGTGGGACCATACCTCCCATGGTCCCAGGAGGACTGGTGTGTGTGTGGGAACCCACCTCCCATGGGCCCAGGTGGACTGTTGTGTGTGGGACCCCACCTCCCATGGTCCCAGGAGGACTGGTGTGTGTGTGTGGGACCCCACCTCCCATGGTCCCAGGTGGACTGGTGTGTGTGTGTAGGGGACCACAACTCCCATGGTCCCAAGTGGACTGGTGTGTGTGTTTGTGTAGGGGACCACAACTCCCATGGTCCCAGGTGGACTGGTGTGTGTGTGTAGAGGACCACAACTCCCATGGTCCCAGGTGGACTGGTGTGTGTGGGACTACAACTCCCATGGTCCCAGGAGGACTGGTGTGTGTGTGTGGGACCCCACCTCCCATGGTCCCAGATGGACTGGTGTGTGTGTGTAGAGGACCACAACTCCCATGGTCCCAAGTGGACTGGTGTGTGTGTGTGTAGGGGACCACAACTCCCATGGTCCGAGGTGGACTGGTGTGTGTGTGTGTGGGACCCCACCTCCCATGGTCCCAGGAGGACTGGTGTGTGTGTGTGTGGGACCCCACCTGCCATGGTACCAGGTGGACTGGTGTGTGTGTGTGTGGGACCCGACCTCCCATGGTCCCAGGTGGACTGGTGTGTGTGTGTGTGTGGGACCCCACCTCCCATGGTCCCAGGAGGACTGGTGTGTGTGTGTGTGGGACCCCACTTCCCATGGTCCCAGGTGGATTGGTGTGTGTGTGTGTGGGACCCCACCTCCCATGGTCCCAGGTGGACTGGTGTGTGTGTGTGTGGGATCCCACCTCCCATGGTCCCAGGAGAACTGGTGTGTGTGTGTGTGGGACCCCACCTCCCATGGTCCCAGGTGGACTGGTGTGTGTGGGACCCCACCTCCCATGGTTCCAGGAGGACTGGTGTGTGTGGGACCCCATCTCCCATGGTCCCAGGTGGACTGGTGTGTGTGGGACCCCATCTCTCCTGGCCCTAGGTGGACTAGTGTGTGTGGGACTCCACCTCTCATGGTCCTAGGTGGACTGGTGTGTGTGTGGGGGGACCCCACCTCCCATGGTCCAAGGAGAACTGGTGTGTGTGGAATCTCACCTCCCATGGTCCCAGGAGGACTGGTGTGTGGGACCCCACCTTCCATGGTCCCAAGTGAACTGGTGTGTGTGTGTGTGTGGGACCCCACCTCCCATGGTCCCAGGTGGACTGGTGTGTGTGGGACGCCACCTCCCATGGTCCCAGGTGGACTGGTGTGTGTGTGGGGGACCCCACCTCCCATGGTCCCAGGTGGACTGGTGTGTGTGTGTGGGACCCCACCTCAAATGGTCCTAGGTGGACTGGTGTGTGTGGGGAACCCACCTCCCATGGTTCCAAGAGGACTGGTGTGTGGGACCAACCTCCCATGGTCCCAGGAGGACTGGTGTGTGTGTGGGGGACCCCACTCCCATGGTCCCAGGTGGACTGGTGTGTGTGTGTGGGACCCCACCTCCAATGGACCCTGGTGAACTGGTGTGTGTGGGGGACCCCACCTCCCATGGTCCTAGATGGACTGGTGTGTGTGGGACCCCACCTCCCATGGTCCCAGGTGGACTGGTGTGTGTGTGGAGGACCCCACTCCCATGGTCCCAGGTGGACTGGTGTGTGTGTGTGGGACCCCACCTCCAATGGTCCCAGGTGGACTGGTGTGTGTGTGGGGGACCCCACCTCCCATGGTCCCAGGGGGACTGGTGAGTGTGTGTGTGGGACCCCACCTCCCATGGTCCCAGGAGGACTGGTGTGTGTGTGGGGGACCCGACCTCCCATGGTCCCAGGTGGACTGGTGTGTGTGTGGGGGACCCCACCTCCAATGGTCCCAGGTGGACTGGTGTGTGTAGGGGACCCCACCTCCAATGGTCCCAGGTGGACTGGTGTGTGTGGGGGACCCCACTTCCCATGGTCCCAGGAGGACTGGTGTGTGTGTGGGACCCCACTTCCCATGGTCCCAGGAGGACTGGTGTGTGTGTGGGACCCCACCTCCCATGGTCCCAGGTGGACTGGTGTGTGTGTGTGGGACCCCACCTCCCATGGTCCCAGGTGGACTGGTGTGTGTGTGGGGACCCCACCTCCCATGGTCCCAGGTGGACTGGTGTGTGTGGGGGACCCCACCTCCATGGTCCCAGGTGGACTGGTGTATGTAGGACCCCACCTCCCATGGTCCCAGGAGGACTGGTGTGTGTGTGTAGAGGACCACAACGCCCATGGTCCCAGGTGGACTGGTGTGTGTGTGTAGGGGACCACAACTCCCATGGTCCCAGACGGACTGGTGTGTGTGTGTGTAGAGGACCACAACTCCCATGGTCCCAGGTGGACTGGTGTGTGTGTGTGTAGAGGACCACAACTCCCATGGTCCCAGGTGGACTGGTGTGTGTGGGACTACAACTCCCATGGTCCCAGGAGGACTGGTGTGTGTGTGTGGGACCCCACCTCCCATGGTCCCAGGTGGACTGGTGTGTGTGGGACCCTCCTCCCATGGTCCCAGGTGGACTGATGTGTGTGGGACCCCACCTCCCATGGTCCCAGGTGGACTGGTGTGTGTGGGACCCACCTCCCATGGTCCCAGGAGGACTGGTGTGTGTGGGACCCCACCTCCCATGGTCCCAGGTGGACTGGTGTGTGTGGGACCCACCTCCCATGGTCCCAGGAGGACTGGTGTGTGTGGGACCCCACCTCCCATGGTCCCAGGAGGACTGGTGTGTGTGGGACCCCACCTCCCATGGTCCCAGGGTAACAGTCATCTCCCTGCCACACACAGCACGCCTGCCGCCCCACCTCATCTCTCCAGCACATATCACATGCTGGCAATGACAGGGGCACAGGAACATGGTAATACAGACAGGCAGGAGGACATGTGCTTGTAGACGGGTGGTGGAGAAGACGGGGGACAGGCAGAGGGAAGCCGCCACTCTAGAAGGGAACATCAACTCCAGATTGTATTGGCTCCTTTGATGGAGAAAATATTAATAGAGAACTGAATCACTTAACCTGAATTTTCAAGTCTTTTTCATTTCTTCAATATCACGCCACATTGGTCATCGTTAATGTGATGTTATGCACTGTTGTAATGATGATAACGAAGCAATTACATTTTATACGTGTATAAATGCATAATGTAAATTAAATCATTTGTAACTATTCATGTCATGTATGAATAGTGTTGATTACGTGGCTGCTTCTGTTGGGAGGCTTGGAGGAGGAGGAGGTGTGGAGGACAAAGTTGTCTTATATATTATATACTGCTCCAGGTGGATATAATACCTGAGTCACTACCACGTCCGGAGGCTCGAACCCTCGTATTTTGACGTATACTCCTCCTAAGGCCTGGTCGGCGACCGGGCCGCGGGGACGCTAAGCACCGGAAGCACTTCAAGGAAAGGCCAAAAAATCGCCATACTAGAAAATGAAATCGGCTCGTGAAATTGACGTACTGTCCCGTTTTCTGTTTTGGGTCCTCTGGCAGTTTAAGATAAGGCCCCTGTATATCTCCAGTGAAAGGTGGAGAGAGTGAGAGAGATACTGCCTGACAGTGTACTCACAGTTATCTTACAGTGACTGTGAAGTCTGCCAAGTGTGTGTTGGTCCACAAATCACTGTGCAGTGAAGGCAGTGCCTTGGCTCACAGACCAGTGCCTGGTAAGAGGTGAAGAAAGACCTCTACAGTGCCAACGAGGAGGTAGAGGGGTCACACACATCCACTTGCAGTGCCAGGACACTGCAGCCAGGGCACTGAACCTCGCGGTGATTTTGGCGCCAAGACTGGACGACGGTCGCGCCGTGAAAGGCCGCGAGTGACAGTTACCATAGTGATCTCTTTTGTGATGGATTAAATCCCATTGACCTGATGTATCAGGAAGAAAACCAGTAGGATCCGGCTGCTACTGTAGGAGCCAGCTGCTACTGTAGGAGCCGGCTGCTACTGTAGGAGCCGGCTGCTACTGTAGGATCCGGCTGCTACTGTAGGAGCCAGCTGCTACTGTAGGAGCCGGCTGCTACTGTAGGAGCCGGCTGCTACTGTAGGAGCCAGCTGCTACTGTAGGAGCCGGCTGCTACTGTAGGAGCCAGCTGCTACTATTGGACCCAGCTGCTACTGTTGGAGCCAGCTGCTACTGTTGGAGCCGGCTGCTACTGTTGGAGCCGGCTGCTTCTGATGGAGCCGGCTGCTACTGTAGGAGCCAGCTGCTACTGTTGGAGCCAGCTGCTACTGTTGGAGCCAGCTGCTACTGTTGGAGCCGGCTGCTACTGTTGGAGCCGGCTGCTACTGTTGGAGCCGGCTGCTACTGTTGGAGCCGGCTGCTACTGTTGGAGCCGGCTGCTACTGTTGGAGCCGGCTGCTACTGTTGGAGCCGGCTGCTACTGTAGGAGCTGGCTGCTACTGTTGGAGCCGGCTGCTACTGGAGGAGTTGGCTGCTACTGTAGGTGCTGGCTGCTACTGTATGAGCCGGCTGCTACTGTTGGAGCCGGCTGCTACTGTAGGATCCGGCTGCTACTGTAGGATCCGGCTGCTACTGTAGGAGCTGGCTGCTACTGTAGGAGCCGGCTGCTACTGTTGGAGCCGGCTGCTACTGTAGGATCCGGCTGCAACTGTAGGATCCGGCTGCTACTGTAGGAGCCGGCTGCAACTGTAGGATCCGGCTGCTACTGTTGGAGCCGACTGCTACTGTAGGATCCGGCTGCTACTGTAGGAGCTGGCTGCTACTGTAGGAGCCGGCTGCTACTGTTGGAGCCGGCTGCTACTGTTGGAGCCGGCTGCTACTGTAGGAGCCGGCTGCTACTGTTGGAGCCGGATGCTACTGTAGGAGCTGGCTGCTACTGTTGGAGCCGGCTGCTACTGTAGGATCCGGGTGCTACTGTAGGTTCCGGCTGCTACTGTAGGAGCCGGCTGCTACTGTAGGATCCGGCTGCTACTGTAGGATCCGGCTGCTACTGTAGGAGCTGGCTGCTACTGTAGGAGCCGGCTGCTACTGTAGGAGCCGGCTGCTACTGTAGGAGCTGGCTGCTACTGTAGGAGCCGGCTGCGACTGTTGGAGCCAGCTGCTACTGTAGGAGCTGGCTGCTACTGTAGGAGCTGGCTGCTACTGTAGGATCCGGCTGCTACTGTAGGATCCGGCTGCTACAGTAGGAGCCGGCTGCTGTAGGATCCGGTTGCTACTGTAGGATCCGGCTGCTACTGTAGGAGCTGGCTGCTACTGTAGGAGCCGGCTGCTACTGTAAGAGCCGGCTGCTACTGTTGGAGCTGGCTGCTACTGTAGGAGCCGGCTGCTACTGTAGGAGCTGGCTGCTACTGTTGGAGCCGGCTGCTACTGTAGTATCCGGCTGCTACTGTAGGATCCGGCTGCTACTGTAGGATCCGGCTGCTACTGGAGGATCCGGCTGCTACTGTAGGAGCTGGCTGCTACTGTTGGAGCCGGCTGCTACTGGAGGAGTTGGCTGCTACTGTAGGAGCTGGCAGCTACTGTAGGAGCCGGCTGCTACTGTTGGAGCCGGCTGCTACTGTAGGATCCGACTGCTACTGTAGGAGCCGGCTGCTACTGTAGGATCCGGTTGCTACTGTAGAATCCGGCTGCTACTGTTGGAGCCAGCTGCTACTGTTGGAGCCAGCTGCTACTGTTGGAGCCGGCTGCTACTGTTGGAGCCGGCTGCTACTGTTGGAGCCGGCTGCTACCATGGTCCCAGGTGGACTGGTGTGTGTGTGTGGGACCCCACCTCCAATGGTCCTAGGTGGACTGGTGTGTGTGGGGAACCCAACTCCCATGGTTCCAAGAGGACTGGTGTGTGGGACGCACCTCCCATGGTCCCAGGAGGACTGGTGTGTGTGTGGGGGACCCCACTCCCATGGTCCCAGGTGGACTGGTGTGTGTGTGTGGGACCCCACCTCCAATGGACCCAGGTGGACTGGTATGTGTGGGGGACCCCACCTCCCATGGTCCCAGATGGACTGGTGTGTGTGGGACCCCACCTCCCATGGTCCCAGGTGGACTGTTGTGTGTGTGGGGGACCCCACTCCCATGGTCCCAGGTGGACTGGTGTGTGTGTGTGGGACCCCACCTCCAATGGTCCCAGGTGGACTGGTGTGTGTGGGGGACCCCACCTCCCATGGTCCCAGGTGGACTGGTGTGTGTGTGTGTGGGACCCCACCTCCAATGGTCCCAGGTGGACTGGTGTGTGTGGGGGACCCCACCTCCCATGGTCCCAGGGGGACTGGTGTGTGTGTGTGTGGGACCCCACCTCCCATGGTCCCAGGAGGACTGGTGTGTGTGTGGGGGACCCCACCTCCCATGGTCCCAGGTGGACTGGTGTGTGTGTGGGGGACCCCACCTCCAATGGTCCCAGGTGGACTGGTGTGTGTGGGGGACCCCACCTCCAATGGTCCCAGGTGGACTGGTGTGTGTGTGTAGGGGACCACAACTCCCATGGTCCCAGGTGGACTGGTGTGTGTGTGTAGGGGACCACAACTCCCATGGTCCCAGGTGGACTGGTGTGTGTGTGTGTGGGACCCCACCTCCCATGGTCCCAGGTGGACTGGTGTGTGTGTGTAGGGGACCACAACTCCCATGGTCCCAGGTGGACTGGTGTGTGTGTGTGTAGAGGACCACAACTTCCATGGTCCCAAGTGGACTGGTGTGTGTGGGACTACAACTCCCATGGTCCCAGGAGGACTGGTGTGTGTGGGACTACAACTCCCATGGTCCCAGGTGGACTGGTGTGTGTGCGACTACAACTCCCATGGTCCCAGGAGGACTGGTGTGTATGGGGCCCCACCTTCCATGGTCTCAGGAGGACTGGTGTGTATGGGACCCCACCTCCCATGGTCCCAGGTGGACTGGTGTGTGTGTGGGACCCCACCTCCCATGGTCCCAGGAGGACTGATGTGTATGGGACCCCACCTCCCATGGTCCCAGTGTAACAAACTAGGCTGGTTGTAAGAATTATTCCAGAAGGTTCTAGAAGTTTCGTGTAGGGACCTGACCTCAACAACGCACATTCCTCTGGGGATTAGCAGGTCTGAGTCACAAATGGCGGGCGTCTCTGTTCACAGTTGCGTATAATGAATCATCCTATAGTATTCAGCAATTTAGAGAAATTAGCCTTTATTCATTTTGTATTAAAATTGTATTGTATAATATTCCTGGTTATAGTACCAAGAGTATTCTAATTATTAGGAGATTTGAGTTAAGTCACCATCAGTGACGTCACGAATCAGATCTAAGTTGTAAGGCGCGAGTGACCGGCGGTCATAGGTCATCAGAGTTGATATGTCCACTATTTCTCAAAGTTCAAATAAACATTTTGGGGATCGGGAACAGCTCTGCCGTTAGATGCTTGTGTAATTTAACTTCAGTAAAATAATTCAACCAGTCTGGATCAATTAAGTACAACAGAGGTTAATTGTTATAACTTAAACCTTGCTAAGTAAGTTGACCAGACCACACACTAGAAATTGAAGGGACGACGACGTTTCGGTCCGTCCTGGACCATTCTCAAGTCGATTGTAATGAGGACAGGTAGGGACAGGCATTAAATTGGCAAGAGAGAGCTGAGGAGGAAAGTCAGGTGTAGGGGATAGTAGTAATGAGAACTGCACAACCCGTTCTCACACAAGACAGCACATATATGACTTAATGCTTAAAGTCAATATGTTGAATATGAATTAGTAAATATGTGATATATTCCCAGTTACTTTTTTTTCCAAGGCCCAAACTCTTCCTCACGTACCAACTTGCGTCTCACAGTACCCGTCCGTCAACCTAGATAGCAGAATAGTCGTGATTGGTTCAATTTAACCAATTTTCAATTTTCGTGTTACAGTCTCCGTGGTGTAGTGGTAAGACACTCGCCTGGCGTTCCGCGAGCGCTATGTCATGGGTTCGTATCCTGGCCGGGGAGGATTTACTGGGCGCAATTCCTTAACTGTAGCCTCTGTTTAACGCAACAGTAAAATGTGTACTTGGATGAAAAAACAATTCTTCGCGGCCGGGGATCGTATTCCAGGGACCATAGGATTAAGGACTTGCCCGAAACGCTACGCGTACTAGTGGCTGTACAAGAATGTAACAACTCTTGTATATATCTCAAAAAAAAAAAAAAAAAAAAAAAAAAAAAAAAAAAAAAAAAAAAAAAAAAAAAAAAAATTATAAGGAAAATTGTACTTTTCAGGTCCCACATGAGTTGTGAAATTTACCTACTATTGTCCATGCTCTTAGAATATTATAGATCAGCTACTTCCTATTGAAGGTTCGTAGTTTTGTTTTGAGAAATATTAGTTGTTCTTAGTAAATTATAATAAGCACTAAAAATTATTACATAGAATAACAGTCCTTCACCAATCAATATTATATACCATAGTTGGTGCTTTACAAATCTTTAAAGGATGTTTTGTAGGAACGCTAACAGAAAACGATGGTTCATTGGAATGTCTATGGGGTAAACTACTCTAAACAGGATGGTATTGTGTCTACTATACCAACTACAGGATCGGTATATTGTCCACTACTACCTGTTAGGTGAGTAAGGGGTGCAATACCACCCACAGGATGGGTATGAGGGTCACATCCACCCAGAGGATGAGTATGGGGATCACATCCACCCACAGGAAGGGTATGGGGTCCAATACCACCCACAGGATGAGTATGGCGTCCACTACAACCCACAGGATGGGTATGGGGCTCCAACCACCCATACAATGGGTATGGGGCTCCAACCACCCATAAAATGGGTATGGGGTCCAATAACACCCACTGGATGTGTATATGGCGTCCATTGCCGCGCGTCGAGCTCGAAAACCGCAGCATTCATCTCAGAACCATGCCTATTTCACGCAGATTCCTTAATAAACGTAAAAGTTTTATATGTCACAAGAAAGATAGAAATATAAGCTTCATTCTAAATACCTTACCATGGGCATATTTAAATTTAAACCGAAGATACGTGTACTTTTATAATAGCCGAGCTCCGACCCCGGACAGATCGATCGACCGAGCAACTCTCTCGCAGAACAATGTTTATTTCACGTGAATTCGTTAGTAAACATATATGTTTTATATGTCTCAAGAAAGACAGACATATAAGCTTCACTTTAAACACTTTACTATAGACATATTTAAATTTCTAATGAAGATTATTGTATTTTAAAAATTACGGAGCTCCCACCCCGTACAGACTGAACGACAGAGCAACTCTCTCTCAGATCAATGTTTATTTCACGTAAATTCGTTAATAAACACAAATGTTTTATAAGTCTTAAGCAAGATAGAAATAAGAGCTTCATTTTAAATACATTACAATAGACATATTTATAGCTCAAGTGAAGATACATATGTTTTTATAGTAGCGCTCAGTAGCTTGTCGGGCATGGAGTGCAGACGCCTACGCACTTGCCGATATATTGTATAATTAACAAAGATACGCTAATAAAGCCTAAAATCTTATATGCCTCCAGAAAGACCGATATATGAACATTATTATAATTGCACCAAATGAAATATATCATGTTCGAGAACAAAGATATATCAATTTTAAATTAAGTTTCGACTCTCTCTCGGGTGAGAGAGATAGGGCGACTCTCGCCCCATCTATTGGAGATTCTGTGCACTAAATACCCAAAGCTACTCAAACCCTCCTAGCATTATTTAAGTAATGAAGTAATATGGTATATTTACTCACTATAATGTGGGTGCTGAATGCAGAACATGAGAAAACATATATTTACTCCAAACTAATATAATTTCATTATGAAATAAGTAGCATCAAAGGAAGTCGATGGTCCAAGCAGCAATGTTGTGGAGCGACTTATCCAAGATATATCGTTGTTTGGAAAGTGTTTGTTGGCATATCCAGTTGTCGCACTTCTCTGCTCAAATTATCACAAATTTAAATTATAATGTTAACAAGTAGAATACGTATTTTCAATAAAATCTAACATAACTAGCCAGAAAACATTTAACATTAATTAAAAAATATATGTTTGGAAGTTAAATCGACTTCATAGGACAATGGTTTTGTTATATATACTCGTTATTCGTTGACATGCGTTCGCTACTTAAACTACCATGTACTGTACTTAAGTAAAATCTCCCATGTCTCTTCGCTCATCTCACCGAACCCTACAGGCTCTGTGATATATTGTTTAATTAATTGAGATTCACAAATAAAGCTAATAATTGTATATGTTATCAAAAAGGCAGAGCTTAGTTTAGTTCATTTATTATGCACTCCATACCCATCCTATGGACGATAGTGGAGTGTTACAGAGGCACATAATGGGCTCAGGGACTGAGCCCCACAATTCATATAGCCAAGCAAGTTATAATCTTGATAAGCTAGTTACAAAAGTCAATACACATTGTCACATCAACAATGGGCTCGAGACCGACCACAAGTACAGTTTATAATTTAAGCAACTGACATATATGGAGGGCTAGTGTCACAATTGATATGTTTATCCTACACATAACCCCCTCTCCCCCATCCAATGGGCAGCGGTGGATAGGTTACAATCAAGTCGTTTTTTGCGTTTTATTCAGAGATTAGATCTTATTGGGTGAGGAAAGATATTCATATTTTAAAGAAGGCTTCTTGGCTGATGCTCTCCATTGATGGAAAATATACAACCTTTTGAAAATCAATATTAGTTTGATCTAGATATTGTAATTAACGAAAGTATTTATGTCATCAGAAAGGTAGAAATAAAGGATACATTTAAAATCCTTTGTCATAAATATAACTGAAGTGAAAACGAAGATATATGCGTTTTGATAGTTACTTGATGGCTTGCTCTGAGAGTGTGAAGCCCTGCACACCAGCCAATAAATTGTATAATTAGTTTCCATATATTTTAATTAATCTTAAAAATCTATATGTCAGAAGAAAGGAAGATGTAGTCGTTAATGTGACAACATTTAAAAATATATATCTCTTAAGTTAAATAAATAATACCACCTTATCGCCGGTGTCCGGACACATGAAAATTACCTAGGTATCAGTATCCAGCCAGGCGGGGATCACAGGTTGCACAATACTGATAAATTATATAATGCACTACTTGTGGTCGATCTCGAACCCATTTATGATTTGACGACTTATAGTGAATTTTGTAACTAGCTCATTAAGATTGTATCTTGCTTAGCTAAATGAATTGTGGGGTTCGGTCCATTCATTTTCTTTCTTTATTATGCACCCCATAATACCCATCCTGTGGGCGGTGGTGTAAAGGATTACAGAGGCACATAATCGGTTCAGGAACTGAACCCTCTAGTTCGTTTAGCTAAGCAAATAACAATCTTTTGACGCTAGTTACAAAATTATTAATGTACACATACTTATGCATACATGTACATATACATACGTATACATATATAAATACACATACATATTTAATCACCCACACAAATACACACATCAGTAATTTTTTGTGTCACAAGTGATTCAACAAGAGGCTCACAACAGTCACTATACAAGGCACTTTACATTTATGGTGAGTCACACAGTTACTAGTCTTGCTGCACACCCACCCAACTGGGCGGCAGCTTTACAGTCATGTGCTCCACACCCACCCAACTGGGTGGCAGCTTTACAGTCATGTGCTCCACACCCACCCAACTGGGTGGCAGCTTTACAGTCATGTGCTCCACACCCACCCAACTGGGTGGCAGCTTTACAGTTACCTGGTGTTATTCTTCACCTATATCTTTTTCTGGTTAATCCCTATTTACATTATGCAGTTCAGGTTTCGTCGCCATACTATAGTTTTTAGTTTAGTTAATTTATCACATAATGGGTTCAGGGACTGAACACACAATTTATTTATCTAAGCAAGTTACAATCTTGAGGAGCTAGCCACAAAATTCATAACACATCGTCACATCAACAACATGTGTTCGAGATCGACCACAAGTACAGTTTCTAAATTAAGCAAATGCTATATGTGGAGAGCTAGTGTCACAATTGATATGTTTGTCCTGCACATTTCCACAGTAGTTTGCTTGGGTTTGCTTGGGTACATAGACAAGAGACTGAACTTCAGCACCCACATACAACACATAAAGGGATGCTCTGAGAGAGAGAGAGAGAGGGAGAGTAAAAATATCCACTGAGGTCTGATTAAGTCCTTTTGGGGACCTTAATCATTAGGACGTTCAATGATTAACGCAAAGTGAAGCGTATTCAGATGGTATATTTACAACATTCAGCATATCTCATACTGACCTAGTAGTACTTGGTGCACAAATACCTTTTCCAAAGGAATCACAAAACATAATTAAACACAACTGTACCGTACAGTGTTATATATTTATTTCAGTTTGAACAATTTTTAACATTAAAGAATAAATCCTTTAATTGGTTGAAATTGGTTTTAATATTCGAAATCTAATTTGTTGATGTTAAATAATATAAGGTTCAAATTTATTAAGATACATACTTTAAAAACTATTTCTATTTGAAATTTAAATAACATTAAAAGAGTACAGAATATAACAAATACCGACTATATAAAAGACCTGATAGTTGCAGCACTTAATTATGCTATTGTAACACATTGAAAGTAATAACATTATTTGATTCAGCAAAGCATTTGGTAAGGTTATAATAATAATAATAATAATAATAATAATAATAATAATAATGTATTAATTAAGTATTTTAAATTATAATTTACAACTTGCTAGCGCACAAGAAACAAATCCACGAATCATCATTACATTCTGTAACACCTACACATGATCCATGGTGCCAAATATTGCAACGGTCACAGCATACCATCAGCTTCAAATCATTTAGCTTTCTGCAAATGCAGTACACTTCCATCGAGCATGACCGGATGATTCGTTTTCTTCTCAGTGTCTGAGCTGCAGGGAATGAGATGAGACACTTTCCTTTAAAGTTCTCTTGAAGATGTTGTCTCATTCTGCATATCATACGAGGTTCACCGGATCTACACCACTTGCAAGTGATGCAGCAAACGCCACAGCATATACCCCACTCATACTTGAGTCCTTGTGTCTGCTGACATTCATTATATTGCATATCAGCTTATCATCCTGGCAATTAGCAAGAGCATACAAGATAACTTCAGTAGATTTGGATGGTAATTTATGCCTGGTGTCGTATATGTTAATTTGTCCAGTTACTCCAATGTTGGAAACGGTGGCCCAGTGACAACCATCAACTTGGATAATTTGAATAAATTCACCAATTGTAACTGGCCAGGAGAGGTCCCGCTACCACGCTGGGTCATGAAGGCCTTCTACGCTTGGCACAGTTTGTTTGATGAGGTCACATGCAGATTTTATATGAAGGTCAGAGAGCTGTACATTTGTTCCAATGTTCATTATCTCGTCATTTGTTAAATAATTTAACATTGTCGAATGTGAAGCACTGTTATCACTCTCCTTATTGTTGCATTGGTGTGAGGAGTGGCAGTGATTGGTGCAGTTTATTTTTTTTTAAATAGGGACATAAATTTGTACTGCAGATACCAGTACAGTTGCACCGTTTCTTTATATATTTTATACTTGGGTTAGCAAGGCGAGACGCTTCTCTTAACGTGATACTGTTGGTATCAAATAGAAATAGTTTTTAAAGTATGTATCTTAATAAATTTGAACCTTATATTATCAACATCAACATATTATATTATTTAACATCAACAAATTAGATTTCGAATGTTAAAACCAATTTCAACCAATTAAAGGATTTATCCTTTTTAAAGGATTTAATTAAAGGATTTGACACAAAAATCAGTATGAAAATTACCTCGGCTGAGGATATTGAAAAACTTCAAGCTGATATTAATAAAGTTTTCGACTGGGCATCAGAAAATAACATGATGTTTAACAGTGATAAATTCCAGGTACTCAGGTACGGTAAAAATGAGGACCTTAAACATAATACAGAGTACAAAACACAATCAAATGTACCCATAGTATTAAAACAGCATGTAATGGATTTGGGAATAATAATGTCTGACGACCTAACGTTTAAGGAGCATAACCAAGCAAATATTGCGACAGCCAGAAAAATGATAGGATAGATTACGAGAACTTTCAAATCCAGCGATCCCATCACAATGGTTGTACTCTTCAAGTCACTTGTGTTGTCCCGTCTTGAGTACTGCTCAGTACTCACTTCCCCCTTCAGAGCAGGAGAGATTGCTGAAATAGAGGGAATACAGAGAACATATACGGCACGCATAGACGCAATAAAGCACCTAAATTATTGGGATCGTCTCAAAGCCCTCCAAATGTACTCACTAGAAAGAAGACGAGAGAGATATCAAATAATATACACCTGGAAGATACTGGAGGGCCAAGTACCAAATTTACACAGTAAAATAACAACGTACTGGAGTGAACGATATGGAAGAAAATGTAGAATAGAACCAGTGAAGAGCAGAGGTGCCATAGGCACAATCAGAGAACACTGTATAAACATCAGAGGTCCGCGGTTGTTCAACGTCCTCCCAGCAAGCATAAGAAATATTGCCGGAACAACCGGGGACATTTTCAAGAGGAAACTAGATTTATTCCTCCAAGGAGTGCCGGACCAACCGGGCTGTGGTGGGTATGTGGGCCTGCGGGCCGCTCCAAGCAACAGCCTAGTGGACCAAACTCTCACAAGTCAAGCCTGGCCTCGGGCCGGGCTTGGGGAGTAGAAGAACTCCCAGAACCCCATCAACCAGGTATCCTTTAATGTTAAAAATTGTTCAAATTGAAATAAATATATAACACTGTACAGTACAGTTGTGTTTGCCTGCCACAGCCTGCCACAGCCTTGAGAGCACGGAGCCTCTCTCTACATTGGCGACCCAGTCTGGCTAAACATTGCGGTACAGTAGAACCTCAAGACCAAGGTATTTGTATCTGGTAACTAGTCGAGCAGAGAGCCATCATCCAACTGCATTTTGCGATCGACCCCACCCCGTCTGGGTGGGTGTCGGTTCAGGATCTTTGTTTTCTCTACTGAGATGACTAAGCATAGTTCCTGAAATGTGGACAATACAGAGTTCAGAACATTTTGGGTGTTGGTATACCCATTGGTGTGGATCAGTATATCATCCACATAGCTAATGATGTGTTCGCTGGACCTTCTAGTTACAAAGTTTAAAAGTGCACTGATTAACACATTGAACAGAGTAGGACTGAGGACACCTCCCTGTGGAGTGCCAAGTTCAAAAAATCTCGTTACACTCCTATGCCCATGGAACAGTACAGATGACTTCCTGTTGGATAGATAGCCTCTTATCCACCGTAGAAGCCATCCTCCAACATTTATTTTAGCAAGTTCTCTCAGAATGACGTGTGGGTTAGCAATGTCAAAGGCTGACTTAAGATCTAGGAAAGTGGTATATGACCTATCAGTATGCAGGGTGAGGAATGTGGTAATACAGTGATGTACACTCTTTCCATGCGTAAAGCCATATATCTGGGGAGACAACATATTAATAATTTTGTAAAGGACACGGTTGAGAACCCTCCTCTCAAGACACTTATAGAGACAACTAGTGAGGGAGATTGGGCGAAAAGCACTCGGCTGGTGAGGTTTAGGAATGGGAATAATAACACTGTTGGTCCATGACTTAGGAAGCTCCCCAGTTACATAGCTCATATTATACAATTGAAGAAAGATATTCCCTGGAACTAGCAGAAGCATATGCAGTATGCCGTCAGTAACTCCATCCTCCCCGGGTGATGTAGCTTTGCCTTTATGTAGAGCAGAATCTAGTTTGTATTCAGTAAAAAGCATGTCACAGTCATCCTCTTGATGACGCATGAAGTCAAGGAGCCTTGCCCTATCAGTATATCTATTATTTAATTCATTCTGTGAGGGTAGAGGAAGACTGTCAAAGCTGGAAGTCGTGGCCCAAGCATCAACAAGCTCATTTGCTCTGTGCAGAGGATTAGGGTACGAGATCTCTGCAGCATTTTTCCCTTTGATCTTGTTGATATCCTTCCATGCCCGACTTAGTGGCGTGTGAGAATTGAGACCACGGACAAAAGTTTCCCAGTCTGTCTGCCTCAGCTCCACCATACGTTCCCTGGCCTTAGCCAGAGCCGCTTGAAAGAGCCGAAGCATTTCAGCAGTGCGGGTCCTTCTACAAGCTAGTCCAATTATTCTGGCAGTGCGTTTTAGTGTCTGCAATTTAGAATCATTATAATAAACATAAGTGCTATGACCAGT
>NC_091152.1:27336169-27353669 GCF_040958095.1 Procambarus clarkii | reverse complement strand
AATTCACTATAAGTCGTCACATCATAAATGGGTTCGAGATCGACCACAAGTAGTGCATTACATAAATTTATCAGTATTGTGCAGCCTGTGATCCCCGCCTGGCTGGATACTGATACCTAGGTAAATTTCATGTGTCCGGACACCGGCAATAAGGTGGTATTATTTATTTAACTCAAGATATATATATTTTTAAATGTTGTCACATTAACGGCTACATCTTCCTTTCTTCTGACATATAGATTTTTAAGAATAATTAAAATATATGGAAACTAATTATACAATTTATTGGCTGGTGTGCAGGGCTTCACACTCTCAGAGCAAGCCATCAAGTAACTATCAAAACGCATATATCTTCGTTTTCACTTCAGTTATATTTATGACAAAGGATTTTAAATGTAGCCTATATTTCTACCTTTCAGATGACATAAATACTTTCGTTAATTACAATACCTAGATCAAACTAACATTGATTTTCAAAAGGTTGTATATTTTCCATCAATGGAGAGCATCAGCCAAGAAGCCTTCTTTAAAATATGAATATCTTTCCTCACCCAATAAGATCTAATCTCTGAATAAAAAGCAAAAAACGACTTGATTGTAACCTATCCACCGCTGCCCATTGGATGGGGGAGAGGGGGTTATGTGTAGGATAAACATATCAATTGTGACACTAGCCCTCCATATATGTCAGTTGCTTAAATTATAAACTGTACTTGTGGTCGGTCTCGAGCCCATTGTTGATGTGACAATGTGTATTGACTTTTGTAACTAGCTTATCAAGATTATAACTTGCTTGGCTATATGAATTGTGGGGCTCAGTCCCTGAGCCCATTATGTGCCTCTGTAACACTCCACTATCGTCCATAGGATGGGTATGGAGTGCATAATAAATGAACTAAACTAAGCTCTGCCTTTTTGATAACATATACAATTATTAGCTTTATTTGTGAATCTCAATTAATTAAACAATATATCACAGAGCCTGTAGGGTTCGGTGAGATGAGCGAAGAGACATGGGAGATTTTACTTAAGTACAGTACATGGTAGTTTAAGTAGCGAACGCATGTCAACGAATAACGAGTATATATAACAAAACCATTGTCCTATGAAGTCGATTTAACTTCCAAACATATATTTTTTAATTAATGTTAAATGTTTTCTGGCTAGTTATGTTAGATTTTATTGAAAATACGTATTCTACTTGTTAACATTATAATTTAAATTTGTGATAATTTGAGCAGAGAAGTGCGACAACTGGATATGCCAACAAACACTTTCCAAACAACGATATATCTTGGATAAGTCGCTCCGCAACATTGCTGCTTGGACCATCGACTTCCTTTGATGCTACTTATTTCATAATGAAATTATATTAGTTTGGAGTAAATATATGTTTTCTCATGTTCTGCATTCAGCACCCACATTATAGTGAGTAAATATACCATATTACTTCATTACTTAAATAATGCTAGGAGGGTTTGAGTAGCTTTGGGTATTTAGTGCACAGAATCTCCAATAGATGGGGCGAGAGTCGCCCTATCTCTCTCACCCGAGAGAGAGTCGAAACTTAATTTAAAATTGATATATCTTTGTTCTCGAACATGATATATTTCATTTGGTGCAATTATAATAATGTTCATATATCGGTCTTTCTGGAGGCATATAAGATTTTAGGCTTTATTAGCGTATCTTTGTTAATTATACAATATATCGGCAAGTGCGTAGGCGTCTGCACTCCATGCCCGACAAGCTACTGAGCGCTACTATAAAAACATATGTATCTTCACTTGAGCTATAAATATGTCTATTGTAATGTATTTAAAATGAAGCTCTTATTTCTATCTTGCTTAAGACTTATAAAACATTTGTGTTTATTAACGAATTTACGTGAAATAAACATTGATCTGAGAGAGAGTTGCTCTGTCGTTCAGTCTGTACGGGGTGGGAGCTCCGTAATTTTTAAAATACAATAATCTTCATTAGAAATTTAAATATGTCTATAGTAAAGTGTTTAAAGTGAAGCTTATATGTCTGTCTTTCTTGAGACATATAAAACATATATGTTTACTAACGAATTCACGTGAAATAAACCTTGTTCTGAGAGAGAGTTGCTCGGTCTATCGATCTGTCCGGGGTCGGAGCTCGGCTATTATAAAAGTACACGTATCTTCGGTTTAAATTTAAATATGCCCATGGTAAGGTATTTAGAATGAAGCTTATATTTCTATCTTTCTTGTGACATATAAAACTTTTACGTTTATTAAGGAATCTGCGTGAAATAGGCATGGTTCTGAGATGAATGCTGCGGTTTTCGAGCTCGACGCGCGGCAATGGACGCCATATACACATCCAGTGGGTGTTATTGGACCCCATACCCATTTTATGGGTGGTTGGAGCCCCATACCCATTCTATGGGTGGTTGGAGCCCCATACCCATCCTGTGGGTTGTAGTGGACGCCATACTCATCCTGTGGGTGGTATTGGACCCCATACCCTTCCTGTGGGTGGATGTGATCCCCATACTCATCCTCTGGGTGGATGTGACCCTCATACCCATCCTGTGGGTGGTATTGCACCCCTTACTCACCTAACAGGTGGTAGTGGACAATATACCGATCCTGTAGTTGGTATAGTAGACACAATACCATCCTGTTTAGAGTAGTTTACCCCATAGACATTCCAATGAACCATCGTTTTCTGTTAGCGTTCCTACAAAACATCCTTTAAAGATTTGTAAAGCACGAACTATGGTATATAATATTGATTGGTGAAGGACTGTTATTCTATGTAATAATTTTTAGTGCTTATTATAATTTACTAAGAACAACTAATATTTCTCAAAACAAAACTACAAACCTTCAATAGGAAGTAGCTGATCTATAATATTCTAAGAGCATGGACAATAGTAGGTAAATTTCACAACCCATGTGGGACCTGAAAAGTACAATTTTCCTTATAATTGAACCAATCACGACTATTCTGCTATCTAGGTTGACGGACGGGTACTGTGAGACGCAAGTTGGTACGTGAGGAAGAGTTTGGGCCTTGGAAAAAAAAGTAACTGGGAATATATCACATATTTACTAATTCATATTCAACATATTGACTTTAAGCATTAAGTCATATATGTGCTGTCTTGTGTGAGAACGGGTTGTCATGTGAGGGATGCTGGTGCTCATGAGAGGGATGCTGGTGCTCATGTGAGGGATGCTGGTGCTCATGTGAGGGATGCTGGTGCTCATGTGAGGGATGCTGGTGCTCATGTGAGGGATGCTGGTGCTCATGTGAGGGATGCTGGTGCTCATGAGAGGGTTGCTGGTGCTCATGTGAGGGATGCTGGTGCTCATGTGAGGGATGCAGGTGCACATGTGAGGGATGCTGGTGCTCATGTGAGGGATGCTGGTGCTCATGAGAGGGATGCAGGTGCACATGTGAGGGATGCTGGTGCTCATGTGAGGGATGCTGGTGCTCATGTGAGGGATGCAGGTGCACATGTGAGGGATGCAGGTGCTCATGAGAGGGATGCAGGTGCTCATGTGAGGGATGCAGGTGCTCATGAGAGGAATGCAGGTGCTCAAGAGAGGGATGCTGGTGCTCATGAGAGGGATGCAGGTGGTCATGAGACTGATGCAGGTGCTCATGAGAGGAATGCAGGTGCTCATGAGAGGGATGCAGGTGCTCACGAGAGAGATACAGATGCACATGAGACGAATGCAGGTGCTCATGAGAGGGATGCAGGTGCTCATGTGAGGGATGCAGGTGCTCATGAGAGGGATGCAGGTGCTCACGAGAGGGATGCTGGTGCTCATGAGAGGGATGCAAGTGCTCATGAGAGGGATGCAGGTGCTCATGAGAGGCATGTAGGTGCTCACGAGAGGGATACAGATGCACATGAGACGAATGCAGGTTCTCATGAGAGGGATGCAGGTGCTCATGTGAGGGATGCTGGTGCTCATGAGAGGCATGTGGGTGCTCACGAGAGGGATACAGATGCACATGAGACGAATGCAGGTGCTCATGAGAGGGATGCAGGTGCTCATGAGAGGGATGCAGGTGCTCACGTGAGGGTTGCTGGTGCTCATGGGAGGGTTGCTGGTGCTCATGGGAGTGGGCCCATGAGCCCAACACTTAGTGGGCCAGCTCTGGCTGGCCCACTAAGTGTTGCTTGTTTCTGTTTTACTTGGGCGGAGTATGAGTATTTATTACTCGTATGGTCGCTTCAGTAAGATTTTGCCATATGTGTTTAACAACTTCTTCTGCTCTGTTGAATCTAAGTTGAAATCTTAATGGGTTTGTAACTGTGCACTGTGTTAGATAATGTTCCAGTGGTCTGTCGGGTATTTCTCCACAGTGCTGACATTACCTCTCATCTTTCGGAACCTGTAAGCCTATTTGACATGCACATGGATATCCAATCCTGATGCGATGTAAGTGCACTTCTGTTGCTCTACTGTTTCCTTTCATCAAACTAAGTGGTTCGTAGTTGGTTGAATTCTTGTACCAACTCGCAGATCCTGATGTTGCAACTGCTGTGTTGTGGTCACTGTACATCTTTTGCATTGCTCTGTTTCTAATTACTTTCTTAATCTGTGATAGACTCTGTGGTATGTAAATGTCTACATTTCTTCTCTTAGTTGCAAGTGTTGCAGCTTCGTCTGCAATGTCATTTCCGATTATTCCCACATGACTTAGCACCCAGTTGATAAGTACCCGTCGGCCTTGTCGTTTGAGTGTTTGCGTTAATGATATGACATTTGTGATCAGATGAATGTTATCACATATGTGTTCTTGTTGCAAGGTTTCAATGGCGGTTCTCGAATCAGTATGTATGATAACATGTTGTCGGTGTTGAGCAAGAGCATGTTCCAAAGCCTTTTGAATGGCTAGCATCTCTGTTTGTAAAGTCGAACGCCCATTTGAGAGCCTCCAACTATTTACAGAGTTTCCTGCTTTAACTGCAGCTCCGGTTTCTTGTCCCTGCTGGTCTACTGGTCCATCTGTGAAGTATGTGAAGCTGTCGGATGCCATGTTTGCTTCTATATCCATCTGTGCAATGTTACGTAGCAGATGAGGATTTGTCTAGTTCTTTTTTCCTTCAATAACCATAATCTTAAAGTCTGCTGGCAGAGATTCCCAAGGGGCTTGCATAACAAGGGGTGCAGGTGCTCATGAGAGGGATGCAGGTGCTCATGAGAGGGATGCAGGTGCTCATGAGAGGGATGCAGGTGCTCATGGGAGGGATGCAGGTGCTCATGAGAGGGATGCAGGTGCTCATGGGAGGGATGCAGGTGCTCATGGGAGGGATGCAGGTGCTCATGAGAGGGATGCTGGTGCTCATGGGAGGGATGCAGGTGCTCATGAGAGGGATGCTGGTGCTCATGAGAGGGATGCAGGTGCTCATGAGAGGGATGCAGGTGCTCATGGGAGGGATGCAGGTGCTCATGAGAGGGATGCAGGTGCTCATGGGAGGGATGCAGGTGCTCATGGGAGGGATGCAGGTGCACATGAGAGGGATGCTGGTGCTCATGAGAGGGATGCAGGTGCTCATGAGAGGGATGCAGGTGCTCATGGGAGGGATGCAGGTGCTCATGAGAGGGATGCAGGTGCTCATGGGAGGGATGCAGGTGCTCATGGGAGGGATGCAGGTGCACATGAGAGGGATGCAGGTGCTCATGGGAGGGATGCTGGTGCTCATGTGAGGGTTGCAGGTGCTCATGAGAGGGGTGCAGGTGGTCATAAGAGGGATGCAGGTGCACATGAGAGGGATGCAGGTGCTCATGAGAGGGATGCAGGTGCACATGAGAGGGATGCAGGTGCTCATGAGAGGGATGCAGGTGCACATGAGAGGGATGCAGGTGCACATGAGAGGGATGCAGGTGCTCATGAGAGGGATGCAGGTGCACATGAGAGGGATGCAGGTGCACATGAGAGGGATGCAGGTGCTCATGAGAGGGATGCAGGTGCTCATGAGAGGGATGCAGGTGCACATGAGAGGGATGCAGGTGCACATGAGAGGGATGAGGTGAAGAACCACTCAGAATGGGGTAAAGAGGTTGATGATGATTGTGACCTCTGGGATCTTTTAAGGAAAAGGGTTGGCTGAGGTGTAAGGGAGATTGTGGTGGAAATGTATCTAGGTTGAATGGCATGAGAGGCGTGTTTCTGTCGATGTCAGTATATGATGAGGTGGTAAAGGGTGTGTGGACAGGAGCAGCAGGTGTAGATAGAACTGGTGATCTCGAGTAGTATAGTCCTGGGTGAGAATTGCCTGTTGTCAAAACGTTTTCTGTGGTGTACAGAGAACCCTCCGCGTAGGCAGGGGAACTATGGAAGATGTACCTGCTGAATGATGTGGGAAAAGTGAGGAGTGTTCCATGGTACAAATACTGGGGGAGCCCCTATGAGTGAAGGTGGAACATGGATGACAGAGAGCTTCTGGTGTTCAAGATACATTGGAACATTTTCAACAAATACACGGATGTTTCCTTGGCAATGGAACATGGAAGAGTTCTCAGAAACACTGTGCTTATTATGGCTTTACATCTTACATGTATAGAGTTCTTACCACTTTAGGCATATTATATAGTAGCTCTATCTAGATATCAAACATTCTGCTTGTAACTCATTTTGTATGTATGGACTTTTCCTAAAATAAACTATTATTATTATTATTATTATTATTATTATTATTATTATTATTATTATTATTATTATTATTATTATTATTATTATTATTACTATTATTATTATTATTATTATTAATTATTATTATTATTATTATTATTATTATTATTATTATTAATTATTATTATTATTGTTATTATTATTATTATTATTATTGTTATAACTAACTGTACCCGGCCAAGCGTTGCTGTGGCTCTGCAACACATGTGCATTGCTGAGCACAGCAACCTTCCCCTGTCTCCCAGTCCTCCCCACAATCCCCCCCCCCCATCCCCTCGTCCTCCCATTCATTCCCCGTCCCTTCATCCTCCCAACCATTCCCCGTTCCCCCATCCCCTCATCCTCCCTACCCTTCCCCTTTTTCCCTGTCCCCTCGTCCTCCCCACCATCCCTCACTCCAGTGTCCCCACATCCTCCTAACCATTCCCTACTCCACCATCCCCTCGTCGTCCCCACCATCTCCCACTCCCCCGTCCCCTCATCCTCCTTTCCATTCCCCCCTCCCTCATCCTCCCCACCATCCCTCACTCCCCTTTCCTCTTGTCCTCCGCACCATTCTTCATTCCCCTGACGCGGTCCATAGAATTACCCCAATCACCCCAAATCAGGCCAAAACTACCCAAATCGTCCTAGCATTACGTAAGTAATGAAGAAATATGGCATATTTACTTACTATAATGTTGGTGCTACACATAGAACATGATCAAACCTATTTTTACTCTGAAATAATCTAATTTCATAACGAAATTAGACGTAAATATGTGAGAGGTGACGCCATAGGAAGTCGACGGTCCAAGCGACAATTGTGTGGAGCGACTTATCCAAGAAATATGGTCGCCAGGAGAGTGTTTGCTGCCATATCAGCCTCCTGTACACAGTGATCCAGTCCTTTTCGTTCATTGAACACCGAACCCTACACGCCCTCTGATATATTGCTTAATTAACAAATATTCACAAATAAAGATTATATTTGTATATGTTATCAGAAAGGCAGATATAAAATAGTTTTTGTGAATCCATCACAGAGATTATACCTTATTAGAGAGGAAAAATATTCATACTTTAAACAAGGCTTCTTGGCCGACGCTCTCCTTACCGATATGGGAACTATGACCTTCCGAAGATCAATGTTAATTTAATCTAGATATTGTAATAAACGAAGTTTTCTATGTCATCATAAAGACATAAATATAAGCTGCATGTTAATACTTTGGCATAAATATAACTGAATTGAAAGTTAAGATATATGCCTTTTTATAGTTACTTGATGACTCGCTCAGGGAGTGTGAAGGCCTCCACACAAGCCAATGCAATCAATTTTATAATTACTTTGCATATATGCAAAGTAACGCCATAGGTCTTTATTTCAGAATAAAGCCATGTAGACGATAATGTAACTACATTTCAAGGAAAACATATCTTAATATAATTATTAAATGAATGCAAAGTTATGGTTAAATAAATAGCCAATACCACACAATCGCCGGTGTCCGGACACATGAATAGTCGCATTAGGTGAAAGGAAATGTACCCAACCATTTCCATTTACCCAACCAGTTTGTGCACCCTATACTCATCCTCTGTGCGGTAATTTATTGTGCATCCCATACTCATCTTGTTACCAGTAGTTTGTGCAACCCATACTCATCCTGTGACCCGTAATTTATTGTGCATCCCATACTCATCCTGTTACCGGTAGTTTGTGCAGCCCATACCCATCCTGTGACCTGTAGTTTATTGTGCAGCTAATACTCATTCTGTGAGTCATAGGACATTGCGCAACCCTTTCTCATCGTGTGAATCTTTGTTTACTTTGCTCTCCATATTCATCCTCTGTGCGATAGTTTCTTGTGCAACCCATACCCATGATGTGAGTGGTAGTTTATTGTGTACCCTATATTCATCCTGTGAGTATAGGGTACACAATTCTTGTTTGGATTCTTGTAATGTTATTTGTCTATTTGTAGTCACAGTATTTGTGCGCCCCTTGAGGGACTTGAATTAGAGGGGGGTTGAAATAGCCTAAGCTACTCTATCCCTTTGAGATGTATTTATTGCTTATCTCAATAAACATACTTGAACTTGAACTTGGGTACACAATGAGTTCATTTGTACTCCATACTCATCATCAAGAAGTGTATTTTACCAGCATTGTAATATAAATTAAGAATAAAAGCTTAACTGGATTACGGACCCATAATCAAAATAAGAGTCATCACTAATTATCATGACAAATTCTCTAGGCTACACTTCCGCCTTCGACAAGCTGCCGCCGGATGTGGGTATAGTTTATTGTACACCCCCGCACCCCCAGTCCTGGAAGGGCGGGCATTGGGATGTGGACATGTGTACCATTATCCCCCCCCCCCCTCACACACACACACACACTCGATCCTCTCCTGTTAATAATAATACTAATAATAATAAAAATTAAAAATAATAACGTTAATAAATATTATAATTAAAACACTTACTGTAATACCCTAGTGCTTGAATGAAGGTGAAGGAAAGACCCAATAAATGTGTAAGTGTATTAAAAAACAAATTTTCGTTGGGTGAGCTGGCAGGTGAGCACCACCTGCCAGCTCACCCAATAATGAACATCACCTGCACACTGCACCGAACCACTTGCCAGCAGGTGCAGAAGTACGATGGAAAGAGCAAAGTATACAATATTTCAAGTATAATATTAAAGATATATTTAGGATTTAATGTTTTCCTATAAAGTTTCAATAATACCTTTATTTGATTTTTTGTATTATTTTCTACCACAGACGTGGCCACACATTAACAATGCTAACCAGCATATATACATTTTCTTCAGTCCGCCATGGACTCTAACCCTTTCCACTACCGCCCACAAGATGGGTATAGGGTGCATAATATAAGAACTAAACTAACTAACTCCATTGATAGGGTTAGAGATTTGTTAAACATATAGTTCAGGGATTTATTGAACAATCAACCACATAAGGTGATTGTAGTGTTTTTAAAATGCTAGGCTAAGCTACATACGTAAATACATAAATACACAGATTTACGTATGCCCTACATAAAGTGTTCGATGTGTCTTTTACATAGTGTCATTAACGTGCATTTACAAAGGTGAAATTGAATTCTGACCAGCTTCCACATATACTTTATACACATACATATACACACACAGACGTATGCGTACATATACATATATATACATACATATATACACACATACATACACATATATTTGTCTCTTTTACTCTGACAAGGTGAGATAACTGATAGAGAAACTAGTGTGCAATTAAGCACTTAATCACTGAAGGTGATTAAGGTGCTTTCACAAGCTCAGGTTATAGAGTTACATCACATACATTCATTGTATAATTGATACGTTACATGGTCAATCTAGGGTACAAGTTCAATATATCATCAAGTGTTCCAGTACTCAAATAGTAATTACACAGTTCAGCATACCTTAGCCCAGGAGGGCGAAAGTCAGTCAGTATGGGACATTCTACAATATAATGTTCAAGGGAGTGCATATTTTCTCTTTCACAAAGTTGACACATTGTGTACTCGACATTTGGGTTTTGAGAAAGCTGCCAGATACGTCTATATCCCAAGCGTATTCTGGCCACTATAACATCACATTGCTGGGTTCTTGTTCCATTAATCCTGTATGTGAATGTCTCCGCACGATATCTATCATAATATTTAATGCTACAACTTTCAGGTCTTTGTGAATTTGTTAGGTCGGTGAGATTTTCATTAGATGTTTGCTTAAGTATTCACTTTGTCACTGCTAATGAAACACCCATATCAATTTCTACCACTGGTTTTCTACAGGTTGTCTTTGCAAGCACATCAACAGTGTCAGTTTAGTTTAGTTCATTTATTATGCACCCCATACCCATCTTGTGGGCGGTAGTGGAAAGGGTTACAGAGGCACATAATGGGCTCAGGGACTGAACCCCATAATTCATTTAGCTAAGCAAGTTACAATCTTGATGAGCTAGTTACAAAATTCAATATAAGTCATCACATCAACAATGGGTTCGAGATCGACCTCAAGTACAGGTTCTAAATTAAGCAACTGACATATGTGGAGAGCTAGTGTCAAAATTTATATGTTTGTCCTGCACACCGCCCCCCATCCAGTGGGCAGCGGTGGATAGGTTACAATCACTTAGTTACTACCTACAGTTAGCAAACTGGGGATATTTGGCTAAAATTTCTGGTAGCAGATCATTTTGAATGAAATATTGACACATCGCTGGAACATTGGTTATAGAATTGTCTCTAAATTCACGTATCTTTTCGCACTCCATCACATAGTGACGGAGGGTGTGCGAATAATTTTGTTGACACAGTTTACATTTGGTCAGGTCTACATCAGCAGATAATGAGAACTCCCAGAGATACTTGTAACCGAGTCTAAGCCGAGCAGTAGTAACATCTAGAAGTCTGCTGATTTTATTGGATGATCCATAGATGTGTGGCTCCTCTTGCATGATAGTATGATGATAGATGGAATTACTGGTGTCAATTTCACTTTGCCTCAGATCTACAAGATCTTGTTGAAGTTCTCGGTGTACTGCTGCTCTCAGATTGCTCATTGACAATCCAAGGTTACACTCAACGGCTCCTTTAAAGGCAGAATCTTTGGCTAACTTATCAGCTCTATCATGCATTCGGAGGCCAACATGAGATGGAGACCACATGAAATGGACTCTGTTACCATCCTTAATAATTTTGTTGTATTTGTGTCTAGCTTCGGACACGAGCCTGTTACAGTTATGTCTTAAAGAGTTGAGAGCATTTAAGGATGATAAGGAGTCACTTACAATTAATGTATCAAGTTTTGAGACTTGTACACATTTCAGTGCAAGGATCAAGGCAAATAGTTCAGTCTGAAGGGTAGAGGCCCAGTTGTTCAACAGTGTCATCCCTTGAGATGCCAACATGTGATGGTATCCATAGGAATTTAATTTCAAATCTCTTTTCTTTGGCAGCTAAAATATTCATTCGAATATCACTGACTATTTTCTGGGTGTCACTACTATGTGCGTTCAATACCAGGAGTTCACTCTGCTAATCACAGTATATAAGTCCACTGCCTTTGTCTTTTAAAAATTCCGTGGCAAGGTATATGCCTGCAAGTGCGGTTTGAGTTGTACTTGCCCAGTCATTGACGCGCTTCATTGCTGTATGTACGTGAGAAGATTGTTCAAATATATTACATGCGCATCCGGTACATCGTCCACCTTCTTCTACAGAACCGTCGGTATAGCACTGACACACATCGTTACCCATACCCTGAGTACTCTCAGTGATGCTTTTCAGTGTTAACTGTTTTAATAATGTAGAGTGTACATTATCTTTCTTGGGCGCATTTACAAAATCAACTGCTAGATCCAAGTTATCCCATGGAGTAATTGGTTGATTAATCGTTAATTGAGTTGGGTACATATTTAATATTTTGATGGAGTTGGCTACCTTGTAGAACCAAAATGCATAATCAGATTTCGCTCTTCTACGGACCTCAGGTGAGTGTAGCATATTAGAAAGTTTAGCTTGAAACTTCTTGTATTGCCGAGATCTACTCAATGCCTTCACGCCGAAAACTGTGCTAATAGACAAAATTATGTTAGAGATATGGGTCTATAATTATCTGAGTGTGCTTTGGGGATGGGAACAATGACACTGTCCAATCATCAGGTAATACTCCTTCACTTAAACTCATTCTGTACAACACTAAAAGTGGATTACCTGGTACTTGTGAGACTAATCTCAGTAAACTGTAAGTAATACCGTCCTCTTCAGGAGCAGTAGACTTATTTTATTGTGCTACACAGCCTTCCCGGCTTGGTGCCTTCTTTGGTAATTACTTATCAAAGGCAGCTCCATACGAGGAGCTGCCTCGTATGGGCCAATAAGTCTTTTGCAGTTACCTTCATTCTTATGTTCTTACTTACATTTATTGAACTTTATCATCATCATCATTTACAGAAATAAATTAACATAAAAAGTAGTCATTTTAATACACAAAACAGAAGTAGATATTATGTAAATTATGATGCAGGATAGGATCACTATTAAGAACTTAATTATAAACCACAATATGTTTTATATCGTCAGAAATTCGGAAACATACCATATATTTTCAAATATTTACAATTAAAGTATTTATTTAGGAAATAAGTATTTTAGTTACCCTAGTTAGCTCTGAGAACACACATTCTTGCAGCAAGAATTTCTTCCCACTAATCTGAGAGATGCTAATGAGACCAGTCTCGACCCACTGGACAGGTCATGAACAACAATCAACTACAGCACCATCTATGTCAGAAGATATTCAAAATATTCTTGATATCATTCAAATTGTCAATACGAGAACAGAATACATAAGTTGAGTGATGTCAAAGGAATCATATTGACTGACCGAGCCCCATTGTAAACATCCGTGGCTTCCTGACCATAAAGGTACCGACGCGGTCGAGGGTAAGAGACCGGATGTACCCATATACCTATGAGGCCATCAAAAATAGTGAGTCACGCCAAACAAAAAGAAGTACTGGTAAACAGGTCAGACACAACCAGTACTATGATGATGCTAAACTGAAAGAGCTTAAATCAATTGCTAGACAGACAGGTAAAGCATATAAGAGCCTTAGAACTCCTCAAATGTTAAAACTGTTTCAGGCCGCGCTTGCAGCGGCAAGGTAGAGAACGACTGAACTGAGACAAAATGAATGGGAGGGTTTTGTTAGTGTACTTAACCTGCATACTCCCCTGGGCAAAGCCTGGAAAGGCATAAACAAAATTATTGGTAAAAATAGTAGACAAGTTTCACACCCAAACCCGCTACAGAAAGCCAATCAGTTAATTGCAAAATGGGCTCAGGTTTCCAGCCTTGGAATGCTACCAGCTAGCACTGGGGAGAAATTGCAGGCGAGGTCCACAGACAGAAATTCTCTCATAAATTTCATGTTGAGCAAGCAACATGATGAATGTGATGTTCCATATACAGATTATGAATTGGATGCAGCCCTCTCCAGGGGCAGTAGCACTGCTCCTGGTGAGGACGGTATCACCTATGATATTCTAAGACTCCTACATCGTGTACCCGGTAACCCATTATTAGAATTGTTTAATGCCAGCTATGTCTCTGGGCAGTTGCCTGTATCATGGACCACCAGTCTTACGGTACCTGTACCAAAGCCTGGACAACCTGATGCTTTCCGTCCCATCTCACTGACCAGTTGCATGTGCAAAACCTTTGAGAGAATGGTGCTTAATAGATTATTGTATAGAGTTAAAGAGCACATGTCACCTGATATCAATGGTTTCACACATGGTAAAAGTGTACACAACTGTATCACAACCTTTCTTACTGTTCATGGAGATAAAAGGCACAAGTACACAACATTTCTCGATTTAAAAAATGCCTTTGATATTGCTAATAGGGAAGTGATTATGTATGAATTAGCGAGAATGGATATAGGGGGACATTTATTACAGTGGATACGAGGCTATCTTACCAACCGGAAGTCCTCTGCGCTGTTCCAAGGCTACAAGAGTGAAACTAAAGTAATGCAACTAGGCACCCCACATGGAAGAGTACTTAGTCCTACCTTGTTTAATGTTCTAATTAATGCTTTACTAAAATCAATCCCAACTAGTCCGGCAAACATCACTATCAGCTATGCAGATGACATCCTTGTGCATACTAAAACCCACCGCAAAATGCAAACAGTCTTAAATTGTATACATACAGCTTGTGAGAGCCTTGGTCTTGTAATCAACGCTGCTAAAACTAAGGTATTTAACAGACAAATTGGCAACCGCAAAAGTGGACCACGAAAACTTAAGATAGACAACATACCAATGTCTCTTCTTTCAAATACCTTGGTGTCTCTGTCCCTTGTACCTCAACTGCAGTCAATAAGTTACATCAACAATGTAGAGACAGACTCAAGGCTCTCAGAACTGTAGTGGGGTACAGCCCGAAATATGGTGTTAATATTAGAATAGCAAGAATGATGTATTTAGCGTATATAAGGTCTCTGATAGACTATCATGCACCAGCTTTGGTCCTGCAGAATGGCAAAAGTATTGATAGACTGGAAAAAATGCAAAATGAAGCACTCAGAATTATACTTGGCTGTCCTATAACTACCAAAGTTCTCAACATGCGGAAAGAATTAAATATACTTAGCATTAGAGATAGAATATTTGAAATTAATCTTATGATGGGACTAAAGCTGCTGCGTGATAACAAAAACAACATTGTGTCAGTTGCACTGTTAGAACACATACGAAATGGAACTAGCGAGTCTAAATGGATTCAAAGAACTGCCACTCATATTAAAATGATGGGACTGCACGATGTATATACAGATGAAAGAGTACAGCACTTCCTTCCACCCTGGTAGATAGTACCTTTTGACATCCTGACCCCTGCATACCCCACCAAGAAACTAATCACAAGCAACCCTCATGCTCAGCTTGCTGCTAAATTAAGCACCATAGAACACATTCACAATATACAAGCTGAAAACAACATTGCACAGACCATATACACTGACGGATCACTCAATACAGCTACAGGGAGGGCAGGAAGTGCTGTTATTGCTCATCAGCCCGATGGCAGCACAATTCAAAGAAATATCCGAATTAGTAACTGGGCGTCCACAATGCAAGCCGAGTTGGTAGCGATACTGGTAGCACTCGAAATTATTGACAACACTGAAGTAGACAGCTTAATTATTTCTGACTCCCTTTCCTCACTACGAGCAATAAACAGTTTGCAATCAAGTAATAACGTGCTTGTCTTGGAAGCTAGACGTAGATATATAAGAATACTTAGCAAGAGGGTATATATAAAAATGTTGTGGATTCCTTCTCACATTGGCATGCAGGAACATGACAAAGTTGACGCCCTTGCTAAGGCTGCAGTAAATAAGGACAGTATTGAATGGAATCTTGAGTTATCAAATACGTCCCTTAAAAGTGTCATTAGACGAGAACTCCTGGATGGATTTGAAGAAAGTAGAACAGTGCAAACTGGAACTAGCAGGTCCATCGTTCATCACAATGAAATGTGTGAAATAAAACATGTGTATGGGGCAAGTAACAAAGTCAGTAGACTAACAGATGTTGTCACAGCTCGTATAAGACTTGGCTACAAGTATCTCTGGCAGTTGGGCTTGTATAGGGATCTAGATGAAGTAAAGTGTAAAGTGTGTGGACATAGGCAGGGACACACACTCGAACACTATATCTTGGATTGTTGTAAAATTGAGCCTTTTAGAGATAAATCTAAGCTCACTCTGTATGATATGGCAACCTATCTTATTACTATGGATAAATTACCTGAAATCCTTGCACTGTACCCACATTTTGCTTCCAGTAGATGAACGACATATGAGATTCAGAAACAAGTAGTGTATTGTGAGGATTAATAATAAACAGAAGCTCCCCTATGACTCTGTAATATCCCCTTTGGCCAAACTATTATGTATTAACGACAAGACCTACCATTAATGTATGATGACTTACTGTAAATATGTAGCTCTTGTAATAGCACTTTCTCTGTAACTAGCTGACATTGTATCTATAAGGTGTGAAGGATTGAAGAAATTGTTTATGTAATAATCTAAGATGAGGTCTGATAAAGACGTTTTGTGCCCTCTGTAATGCTTTTGCGCTACCGCTCACAGGATGAGTATGGGGTGCACAATAAACTAGCCGCCTTCGGCGGCAACAATCAAATCAAACAAGCCGCACTAGCTATTAGTTCTTATAAGCTGACAACTTACCCAAATAAACATTACTTCCTAATTATATATATATATATATATATATATATATATATATATATATATATATATATATATATATATATATATATATATATATGTATATTTATATGTCGTACCTAGTAGCCAGAACGCACTTCTCAGCCTACTATGCAAGGCCCGATATGCCTAATTAGCCAAGTTTTCATGAATTAATGTTTTTTTCGACGACCTAACCTACCTAACCTAACCTAACCTAACTTTTTCGGCTACCTAACCTAACCTAACCTATAAAGATAGGTTAGGTTAGGTAGGGTTGGTTAGGTTCGGTCATATATCTACGTTAATTTTAACTCCAATAAAAAAAATTGACCTCATACATAATGAAATAGGTAGCTTTATCATTTCATAAGAAAGAAATTAGAGAAAATATATTAATTCGTAAAACTTGGCTTATCAAGCAAATCGGGCCTTGCATAGTTGGCTGAGAAGTACGTTCTGGCTACTAGGTACGACATTATATATATATATATATATATATATATATATATATATATATATATATATATATATATATATATATATATATATATATATATATATACACACACATATATTTATAATATACACACACACACTCATCCTAGCGCAGTAATTTATTGTGCAACCCATACCCATCCTGTTACCAATAGTTTGTGCAACCCATGCTCATCCTGTTACCTTTAGTTTATTGTGAAACCCATAGTTGACAGAACCATTATTATTATTCACTATGATGAAGTTGCACACTTAATGCCTGAATATATATTTTGCTTGTATGTACTCGATATTTTTGTTCACTACCTTTTGTTCAAAATGGACTCGGTAAGAGATGCCGCAGTTTCGCATGATTACTAAATTGTCCTGGTTTCTAGGAACTGTGAGCATGGGTCTGAGGAAAAACTGTCCTTACTCTGAATACCGCAACGTCTGTGCTTATATGAATATATGTCACATACACATATTTTATAGCACACATTTAATTTGTATCTAGTTCT
>NC_091152.1:27276169-27331169 GCF_040958095.1 Procambarus clarkii | reverse complement strand
ACTAACCCTGTTAAAGTGTCTAGCCCAACGGCACCTAAAGGTGAACCGAAGGGTAATTCTGTTAGTAATGTCTCTTCTCCCCGACGTTTTTGTGGTCACTGTAATCGTCCAAACCACACTATTAGCCGTTGTTGGCAACTGCACCCTGAAAAAAGACCCAATGCTCTAGTTGTGACACAGGGCTTGAGGCTTTCAGAAGGGTTAGGGAGTAAGACCTCCAACCCACAGTGGTTGGACTTGCTTACCCCATTCTTATCGAAAGGGAGACTACTTTTGTCTGAGGGTTCTTCCTGGAAGGACGTGGTGATCTTCCGAGACACCGGTGCCATCCAGACTTTAATTTTAGAGAGTGCATTGCAAGGTGCCAACACTCTCGACACTGGAGAGGTGGTACTGGTCGAGGGTGTCACTAGTGATACTCGAGCAGTACCCCTCCATAAGGTTACCCTGGAATCTGATTTCCACAAGGGTGTTTGTACAGTCGGAGTCACTTCATACCTACCTTTCCCTAATGTTGATGTAATAGTTGGTAATGATTTAGCAGGGGATAAGGTAGGGGACTCCAGACTGCCTATTATGTTGCCTACCCCTAAGGTTTGCCTGGATCCACCCGCCGCAGAGGATAATGTTGTGTACCCTGCGTGCGCGGTGACCAGGTCTATGGGACTTAAATGTAAGGGCAGCCCTGTGCTTGCCAAGGTGGTAAATCCCGAGGTCACGAGGAGCTTTCCGAGTGGTGAAAACCAAGTGGACCTCGCGGACACATTCATGGCCCGACTCGATGACGTGGCCGAGGACATTGTGGAGAGCCTGCCACCGCCATCTACAGAGAGTAGTGGGGAGGTGGAGGAGAACACTGTTGAGCCTCGGCCAATGGCATCTGACCAAGGCCTAGATGCCTCCTTGAGTGAGTTACAGAAAGCTGACCCCACTCTTGCAGATTGTCATGAAACAGCCGTCTCTATGGAGGAAATTGTAGATGCAGCAACTGGGTACTACTACAATGATCGGATTTTGATGAGAAAATGGAGACCACAGAGTGCTCCCTTGTCAAATGAGTGGGAGGTAGTCCACCAGGTTATGTTGCCGACCTGCTATAGAGAAAGAGTTTTGGCAGCTGCTCATGATGATCCTATGGGGGGACATCAAGGTATTAATATTACGTATCACAAAATTTTAAAGTATTTTTTCTGGCCCAAGCTGAAAAGCGATGTGGCAAAATTTTGTAATGCGTGTGTTGTTTGTCAACTGGTTGGGAAACCAAACCAGACTCCACCTAAAGCTCCTCTAAGGCCTATTGTCATGCCAGAGGAACCATTTTCTCATGTGGTAATGGACTGTGTTGGACCATTACCTAGAACTAAGTCTGGTAATATTTACCTAATCACGATGATGTGTATCACTACTCGTTACCCAGAGGCTTTTGCTGTAAGGAACATCCGAGCAAAAACTGTTGTTGCTCGTATGTTGCAATTTTTTTCCACTTTTGGACTGCCTCGGATCGTGCAAACTGACAATGGTACTAATTTTAAGTCTGATGTTTTCGAGCAATTTTGTAAGGAACATGGAATAACTCATAAGGTTTCCAGCCCATACCATCCACAGAGTCAGGGGGTAATTGAACGTTTCCATCTAACTCTGAAGCAGATGTTGAAGACATCGTGCGAGAGTTCCCACACCTTCTGGGATGAGAATTTACCGTATGTTTTGTTTGCAGCTAGAGAGGGATTACAAAGTTCACTGGGCTGTTCTCCTTTTGAGTTAGTCTTTGGCCATAAAGTTCGTGGACCCTTGCAAATGTTACAGGAGAATCTGTTAGGGAACGTAACGTTAACCGAAGGTTCGGCTTTCTTTGCGCAACACCACCAGAGACTCAAGGACTGCAAGGCGGCTGCATTTAAGTATCTTGGCAAGGCCCAAGAAAAGATGAAAGAACGTAACGATGCTAAATCTAAGTTACGGGTATTTCAGCCTGGCGACCCTGTCCTGGTATTAAAGCCTCGACTAGGGAACACTATGTCCCACAAGTACGAAGGCCCCTACATTGTGACAGAAAAGACTGGGGACCTCACGTACAAAGTGAGGCACTCTGACAAACGTAACCAGGTAATGCTCATACATGTAAATCGACTGAAGAAGTTCCAGGGCCCCAGGCCCATTGCACTAACCAATGTTTCCATTTCCAGTGAGAGAGGGGATGATTGTTCTGGGGACCCAACTAATCTCATTTTCAATAATTCTAGTTCTGTGAATGCTGTGGAGGGACTGTCCCATTTGCAGATGGCCCAACGTGAAGAGGTGCAGTCGTTGGTTGATTTCTCCAGTCTGTTCGGGGAGGTCCCGACCCAGACTGATGCCATTTGCCATGATGTCGAGTTGACGGACTACACTCCCATTCGCCTTCAACCCTATCGGATGAGTCCAGAAAAGAAGGCCATCGTACGGAAGGAGGTCGACTTCTTGCTCCAGCACGGCCTCATCCGGCCGAGCCAGGGCTCTTGGTGCTCGCCCTGCCCTTTGGTCCCCAAACCAGACGGCTCCTGGCGATTATGCACCGACTATCGGCAGCTCAACAAAGTGACCATTGTGGATGCCTATCCGCTGCCCCTCCTCGAGGACTGCATCGACGAGTTGGGAAATGCCAAGTACGTTTGGAAATTCGACCTCTCGAGGGGGTATTATCAAATCCCACTCACTGAACGTGCTAAACAGCTAACGGCGTTTGTGACACCCGAGGGTGTTTTTGAGTATCAAGTGTTACCGTTCGGCTTGCGTAATGCCCCTGCCACGTTCCAGAGACTCATGAACTCTCTACTCGCTAAGGTGCCAAATTGTCGGGCGTATTTAGATGATATCGTGCTGTTTGACAGTAATTGGGCTGACCACATAGCTAGGTTACGCCAGTTGTTTGCCATCTTGAAAAGGGCAAATCTTACCTTAAATGCTAAAAAGTGTCATTTTGGCCAAGGCACAGTGACGTACCTCGGTTATGAAGTGGGCCAAGGAAAAGTGTTACCTCGGCAAGATAAAATCAGTGCCATTCTGGAGTATCCAGTACTAAAGTCTAAAAAGGACGTTCAAAGATTTATCGGTATGTGTGCGTACTATCGACGTTTTTGTCAGAACTTTTCCAGTGTTGCCACTCCTCTCACAGACTTGTTGCGGAAAGCCGTTAAATTTAAGTGGTCATCAGACTGTGCAGAGGCATTTAAAAATTTGAAATTGATCTTAGCTTCCGCCCCAGTGCTTGCTAGTCCAAGGTTCGACCGACCGTTTAAAATTAATGTTGACGCGTCTGACTCGGGTGCTGGTGCAGTGTTGTTGCAAACTGGGGATGATCAGGTGGAACACCCAGTATATTATTACTCTGTGAAATTCGACAAGGCGCAACGCAATTATTCAGTGGTAGAAAAAGAGGCGTTGGCGCTAGTGTTAACATGTAAAAAGTTCGAAGTTTACCTCACAGGTAATATAGTGGAAGTGTACACGGACCATAATCCACTAGTCTTCCTGACTCAGATGAAGGGTAAGAATAAACGCATCCTCAGGTGGGCGTTGTACCTACAGGACTTCAATCTTTCCATTACCCACCTACCGGGCAGACTCAATGTGATAGCCGACGCTCTGTCCCGGTTGCCTGAATAACATTCATCTGAGCCACAGAAAGCCATTTACCAACTGTCATGCTTTAGTTAATTTTTTTTAGGTTCTCCTGTGACATTAAATATTCCGTGTCCAATTTCTTTACTTCCCTGTTCTTTTATTTTTGTGTGTGTTTTTTTTTCAGAGAACTCCTTTGTATTTTTTTGCAGAGAAATTGTTTTTGATTGATTTTTTGTTTTTGTCATATGTTTTTTCTTTTTATTCTCTGTATACTCTTACAAAAAAATATGACTACTATTCTAGTAGTCACATTTTTTTTTTCTCTGAAGGGGGGAGGAGTGTTACGACCCTGGGTTCTCCAGTGGAAACCAGAGGTCAAAACTTGAGCTATTAAACTTTCTAGTAGTACAGTTGGGTGCATCTCGAATGGCAATTGTTTGTATCTTCCCTGCCAGACGTAAGACTATTATTGTTTCTCAAAGAGCATTTAAAGACTGAGCTGGGGGTTGATTATTAAATAATAACATAGGCACCAACTTTGCTTACTAAGACTTTCTAATCATTCATAAAGTAACAATACGTTGCATAGGGGAAGATCTTTAATGTGCTTAGCTGCACGATCAATTAGGCTCCTTCCGGCACCACGACATGAGGGAGGCCAGGTGGTCGCGAGGAGCTCTCTCTTCTCTGGCTGGTGTCGTGCAGATAAGACCTACTCTGTGGCTGCACCCCTACTCTTCTCCCTTCTCCTCTTACTTATTTCCCTTACCTGAAGTTCCTGTATCCTTAAGTTAAGTACGGGGCATTATTAAGTGAACCTACTCTGGTAGTAAATATTGGTGAGACCTGGGGTTAGTATTTGCCAGTGTTTTGTTTACCCCTAAGTGTTGTGTTTTGTATTAGGGTACCACATGGTCTCACTACCCTAAGCTGCATCCAGCTTCAGTGCTTATCCAGTAGTACTTTACCCTAGCTTGTTATTAGTGTAACCTTGTATCCTGCCTATGTGGACCAAGGCTTTTAACGTAAGATAGTGTGGTAAAGTTATTATTATTATTATTATTGGTGTGAGTGTATATGGGGGGTTGTTAAGGGGTTAATAAATAAGTACATGAATTACAGAGTATCTCTTCTTCCAGTGTGGGAGCGCATTGATCAACCCTTAGACTAACATATATGGTCTTGTAGCAAGTTATTACTACTGTGGATAGTTTATTTTGGGGGCCGGGCCTTTTAGCTCTCCCATATTTGATACTCTTGTCTTCTAACTACCCTTACCCCTTAATATTACCAGTACCCCATAGTAGCCCCACATCTATTTTTATAACAGCATCAAGTTTGGAGACTTGAATTGAAATTGAAATTGAAATAAGATTATTGAGGTAAAATACACACAAATGGATGAGGTAGCTCAAGCTATTCTCACCCCGTTCAGTACATCGTGTTAATACATACATAGACACACACACTTGTACACATTTTAGTGTAACAAGCAAGGCAAATAGTTCTGTCTGATGGGTAGAGGCAACTGCACTTGCAGCTGCACCCGTGTGGCGGTGTAGGAAACCATCAATGTATATGATTTGAGAGAGAGAGAATGATCTGTAGACAGAGCATCAATATGGCGTAAGGTATTGGGCTTTGCCTCAAGATGAAGCATAATAAAGAACCCGAATATCAGGAGAAAAAATTACATTAAAAACTGTCCACATGATACATATATATAATCACGTTTTAAACATTTTAATTGTATTATTTGCATATATATATATAATTAGGAAGTAATGTTTATCGGGGTAAGTTGTCAGCTTTTATGAACTAATAGCTAGTGCGGCTTGTATACTGGGTACATCCGGTCTCTTACCCTCGACTGCGGCGGTAACTTTATGGTCAGGAAGCCACAAATATTTACAGTTCAAGTTCAAGTATGTTTATTGAGACAAGAAAAAAATACATCTCAAAGGGATAGAGTAACTTAGGCTATTTCTACCCCCTCTACTTCAAGTCCCTCAAGGGGCGCACAAATTCAGTAAGTACAAATAGACAATTAACATTACAAGAATCCCATTTAACATTGCAGGTTAATATAGTAAGTACAGCATACAATTGTTACACTCTTGGGGCAAAATTTTTGTAGCTCCTAAGTATACTGTCTATCATACCATTATCACACATACAAACAATTTGATGTGGTACATTACTTATTTCCTTATTTCTATAGTTATCAATAAGTTGACACTCTAATACATAATGTTCTAAGGTGTGGGCGTGCGGCATACTACATAATTTACACTCCTTATCTTTTTCACTGACATCAACTCCGTATTGCCAGATATATTTGTATCCTAATCTTAATCTCATGTAAATTGAATCCTTCCAAGTTGACTTTCCTTTATCATAGGTGAAGGACGAGTTTGTATTTATTACTGAATAATTCTTAAGTGTGTTACTACTATCCACTATTGCCATTCTTTTTATAATTTCTTCATCTTCATTTCCTCTTATTAATGTTATATATACATGTACACATAATCATACATACATGTACATATATATACATATGCGGTAAATCCAGAGAAATGAAATATGGAATTTTCCGCATACAAATGATTATTGTTTCGTGATCGTCAATTGCATATATACATATACATACATATACATTCACATACATATTCAATCACCCACACAAATACACACATCAATAATCTTTGTATCACAAGTGATTCAACAAGAGGCTCACAAGTCACTATACTAGGCACTTTACATCTATGGTGAGTCGTCCAATTACTAGTCTTGCTCTACACCCAACCAACTGGGCGGCAGCTTTACAGTCATGTGCTCCACACCCACCCAACTGGGCGGCAGCTTAACAGTCATGTGCTCCACACCCACCCAACTGGGCGGCAGCTTAACAGTCATGTGCTCCACACCCATCCAACTGGGCGGCAGCTTAACAGTCATGTGCTCCACACCCATCCAACTGGGCGGCAGCTTTACAGTCATGTGCTCCACACCCACCCAACTGGGCGGCAGCTTAACAGTCATGTGCTCCACACCCACCCAGCTGGGCGGTAGCTTAACAGTCATGTGCTCCACACCCACCCAACTGGGCGGCAGCTTAACAGTCATGTGCTCCACACCCACCCAACTGGGCGGCAGCTTTATAGTCATGTGCTCCACACCCACCCAACTGGGCGGCAGCTTAACAGTCATGTGCTCCACACCCACCCAACTGGGCGGCAGCTTAACAGTCATGTGCTCCACACCCACCCAGCTGGGCGGTAGCTTAACAGTCATGTGCTCCACACCCACCCAACTGGGCGGCAGCTTAACAGTCATGTGCTCCACACCCACCCAACTGGGCGGCAGCTTTATAGTCATGTGCTCCACACCCACCCAACTGGGCGGCAGCTTAACAGTCATGTGCTCCACACCCACCCAACTGGGCGGCAGCTTAACAGTCATGTGCTCCACACCCACCCAAATGGGCGGCAGCTTTACAGTCATGTGCTCCACACCCACCCAACTGGGCGGCAGCTTAACAGTCATGTGCTCCACACCCACCCAACTGGGCGGCAGCTTTACAGTCATGTGCTCCACACCCAACCAACTGGGCGGCAGCTTAACAGTCATGTGCTCCACACCCACCCAACTGGGCGGCAGCTTTACAGTCATGTGCTCCACACCCACCCAACTGGGCGGCAGCTTAACAGTCATGTGCTCCACACCCACCCAACTGGGCGGCAGCTTTACAGTCATGTGCTCCACACCCAACCAACTGGGCGGCAGCTTAACAGTCATGTGCTCCACACCCACCCAACTGGGCGACGGCTTTACAATCATTTGCATGAATTACTTACAGTAAGCAAATTTTAGATACTTCGCTAAGATTTCGGGCAGTACATCATTATAAATGAAGTACTTACACTTCTCTTGGACACCAATGATGGTGTTATCTCTGAATTCCGCAATTTTTTTTAAATTCCAGTACTGTATATAATGACGCAAAGTATGCGAATAGTTCTGCAATAGTGATCCTATCCTGCGTCATAATTTACATACATATCTACTTCTGTTTTGTGTATTAAAATTACTACATTTTTATGTTAATTTATTTCTGTAAATGATGATGATGATAAATTTCAGTAAATGTAAGAACATAAGAACGGAAACTGGTCGCGTAATTGGAAATGGTTGGGTACATTTCCTTTCACCTACCTAATGCGAATATACATGTGTCCGGACACTGGCGATGGTGTGCTATTGCCTATTTATTTGACCATATCTTTGCTTTCATTTAAGATATGTTTTCCTTGAAATGTATTTACATTATCGTCTACATCTGTCTTTATTCTGAAATAAACACCTTTGACGTTACTTTGCATATATGTACATTAATTATAAAATTGATTGGCTTGTGTGCAGGCCTTCACACTCCCTGAGCGAGCCATAAAGTAACTATAAAAAGGCATATATCTTCACTTTCACTTCAGTTATATTTATACCAAAGTATTAACATGCAGCTTATATGTCTTTCTGATGACATAAAAAACTTCGTTTTTTACAATATATAGATTCAATTAACATTGATTTTCAAAAGGTCATAGTTCCCATCGAAAGGGAGAGCGTCGGCCAAGAAGCCTTGTTTAAAATATGAATATTTTTCCTCTCTAATAAGGTATAATCTCTGTGATGCATTAACACAAACTATTTTATATCTGCCTTTCTGAAAACATATATAAATATAATCTTTATTTGTGAATATTTGTTAATTAAGCAATATATCAGAGAGCGTGTAGGGTTCGGTGTTCTATGAACGAAAAGGACTGGAGTAGTTTAAATAGCGAACGCATACCAACGAATAACGCTAGTATCTATATAACAAATTTATTGTCATGTGGAATTGATTTAACTTCCAGACACTTTTTTTTAATAAATATTAAATATTTTGTGGCTGTTTATGAAAAATATTATTATAAATACACATTCTACTTGTTAATATTACCAATTAAATTTGCGACAATTTGAGCCATGAAATACGACGACTGGATCACTGTGTACAGGAGGCTGTTATGGCAGCAAACACTCTCCAGGCGACCATATATCTTGGATAAGTCGCTCCACACAATTGTCGCTTGGACCGTCGACTTCCTATGGCGTCACCTCTCACATATTTACGTCTCATTTCGTTATGAAATTAGATTATTTCAGAGTAAAAATAGGTTTGATCATGTTCTACATGTAGCACCAACATTATAGTAAGTAAATATACCATATTTCTTCATTACTTACGTAATGCTAGGACGATTTGGGTAGTTTTGGCCTGATTTGGGCCGACTTGGGTAATTCTATGGACCCCCCTGTCCCTTCGTTCCCACCTTTCCCAACTCACCCCGTCCCCTCGTCCCCACCATTACCCCCTCCCCTGTCCCCTCGTCCTCCCCACCATCCCCCACTCCCGGCCCCTCTTCCTCCCCACCATTCCCCACTCTCTCGCACGATACAGCTCAATTCCAACGCAATGTCACACAAAATAATTAAATCAAAATTAAAATAAATGGAATTCTATGAAATTTCAATTTGTCAATGCAATTGGAAACATTGAAATGGAATAGTAACATATTTAGTATAGCCTCTGTTGCTATTATGAGCAACAGGTGGCGCTCTTAACCCTCCCAAAAAAATGCTTTTACCTGTCACAAGTGTGGTATCTATAAAGTAGGTATATAAAAACACTCATATATTCGAATGGAACGTTGTGTCAAAATTTCAAAGCAATCTAGGAAGAACTTTTGGAGATTACAGCATGTGTTGCTTTTATATGCAACAGATGCACTGTTTTTAAAAAAAACATGTTTTTTCCTGTCATCGGTGAAGCATGAATATAGTAGGTATACAAAAACGCGCGCCTATTCGAATGCAACTTTGTGTCAAAATTTCAAAGGAATCGGTAAAGAGGTTTCGATGATTTCCCTCACATGAAAAACACATGAAAAAAGCAGTTTTTAAAGTTAGTATGTTTTTGTCCCGTCACAGACGTGACATCTATATAGTATGTATATATAAACCCGCTCGGATGCGAAAAGAACATTGTGTGATAATTTCAAAGCAATCGGTGAAGATGTTGGTGTATGGGGGGGTGGAGGGTGAGGGTAAGCAGTGATGGGATGTTGGTGTATGGGGTGGTGGAGGGTGAGGGTAAGCAGTGATGGGATGTTGGTGTATGGGGTGGTGGAGGAGAGTGAGGGTAAGCAGTGATGGGATGTTGGTGTATGGGGTGGAGGAGGGTGAGGGTAAGCAGTGATGGGATGTTGGTGTATGGGGTGGTGGAGGGAGAGGGTAAGCAGTGATGGGATGTTGGTGTATTGGGGGGGGGGGGATGATGGGTGAGGGTAAGCAGTGATGGGATGTTGGTGTATGGGGGGGTGGAGGGTGAGGGTAAGCAGTGATGGGATGTTGGTGTATGGGGGGTGGAGGGAGAGGGTAAGCAGTGATGGGATGTTGGTGTATGGGGTGGAGGAGGGAGAGGGTAAGCAATGATGGGATGTTGGTGTATGGGGTGGTGTAGAGTGAGGGCAAGCAGTGATGGGATGTTGGTGTATGGGGTGGTGGAGGGAGAGGGTAAGCAGTGATGGGATGTTGGTGTATGGGGTGGAGGAGAGTGAGGGGTAAGCAGTGATGGGATGTTGGTGTATGGGGTGGAGGAGAGTGAGGGTAAGCAGTGATGGGATGTTGGTGTATGGGGTGGAGGAGAGTGAGGGCAAGCAGTGATGGGATGTTGGTGTATGGGGTGGTGGAGGGAGAGGGTAAGCAGTGATGGGATGTTGGTGTATGGGGTGGTGGAGGGAGAGGGTAAGCAGTGATGGGATGTTGGTGTATGGGGTGGAGGAGAGGGAGGGTAAGCAGTGATGGGATGTTGGTGTATGGGGTGGAGGAGAGGGAGGGTAAGCAATGATGGGATGTTGGTGTATGGGGTGGAGGAGGGAGAGGGTAAGCAGTGATGGGATGTTGGTGTATGGGGTGGAGGAGAGTGAGGGTAAGCAATGATGGGATGTTGGTGTATGGGGTGGAGGAGGGAGAGGGTAAGCAGTGATGGGATGTTGGTGTATGGGGTGGAGGAGAGTGAGGGTAGGCAATGATGGGATGTTGGTGTATGGGGTGGTGGAGGGTGAGGGTAAGCAGTTTTTTTTTGTTATTATTATTATTATTTTCTACCACAGACGTGGCCACACATTTACAATGCTAACCAGAATATATACATTTTCTTCTGTCCTCCATGGACAGGGTTAGAGAAGTGTTAAACATATAGTTCTAGGGTTTATTGAAGGGTTTATACACTCAACCACAGAAGGTGATTCGGTGCTTTTAAAGTGCTAAGCTAACCTACATACGTAAATACATAGATACACAGATTTACGTATGCCCTACATAAAGTGTTAGATGTGTCTTTTACATAGTGTCATTAATGTACATTCACAAAGGTGAAATGTAATTCTGATCAGCTTCCATATATACTTTATACCCATACATATACATACACACACACACATATACATACATATATACACACACACACATGCATTCACATTCATTTGTCTCATTTACTCTGACAGGGTGAGGTAGCTGATAAAGAAACTAGTGTGCAATTAAGCACTTAATCACTGAAGGTGATGAAGGTGCTTTTACAAGCTCAGGTTATATAGTTACATCATATATATATATATACATTGTATGATTGATATATTACATGGTCAATCTTGGATACAAGTCCAATATATCATCAAGTGTTCCGGTACTCATATAGTAATTACAGAGTTCAGCATACCTTAGCCCAGGAGGGCGAAAGTCAGTCAGTATGGGACATTCTACAATATAATGTTCAAGAGAGTGCATGTTTTCTCTTTCACAAAGTTGACACATTGTGTACTCGACATTTGGGTTTTGAGAAAGCTGCCAGATACGTCTATATCCCAGGCGTATTCTGGCCACTATAACATCACATTGCCGGGTTCTTGTTCTATTAGGTCCCATATGTGAATGTCTCCTCACGATATCTATCATAATATTTAATGCTACAACTTTCAGGTCTTTGAGAATTTGTTAGGTCGGTGAGATTTTCATTAGATATTTGTTTAAGTATTCTCTTTGTCACTGCTAATGAAACACCCATATCAATTTCTACCACTGGTTTTCTGCAGGCTGACTTAGCAAGCACATCAACAGTGTCATGCCTTGAGATGCCAACATGTGATGGTATCCATAGGAATTTAATCTCAAATCTGTTTTCTTTGGCAGCTAAAACATTCATTCGAATATCACTGACTATTTTCTGGGTGTCACTACTATGTGCGTTCAATGCCAGGAGTGCACTCTGCGAGTCACAGTATATAAGTCCACTGCCTTTGTCTTTTAAAAATTCAGTGGCAAGGTATAGGCCTGCAAGTTCGGTTTGAGTTGTACTTGCCCAGTCATTGACGCGCTTCATTGCTGTATGTACGAGAGAAGATTGTTCAAATATGTTACATGCACATCCGGTACATCATCCACCTTCTTCTACAGAGCCGTCGGTATAGCACTGATAAACATCGTTACCCATACTCTGAGTACTTTCAGTGATGCTGCACAGTGTTAACTGTTTTAGTAATGTAGTGTGCACACTATCTTTCTTGGGCGCATTTACAAAATCAACTGATAGATCCCAGTTATCCCATGGAGTAATTGGCTGATTAATCATTAGTTGAGTTGGGCACATATTTAATATTTTGATGGAGTTGGCTACCTTGTAGAACCAATATACATAATCAGATTTCGTTCTTCTTCTATAGACCTCAGGTGAGTGCAGCATATTAGAAAGTTTAGCTTGAAACTTCATGTGTTGTCTAGATCTACTCAATGCCTTCACGCCGAAAACAGTGCTAATAGACAAAATTCTCTCACTTATGGTAGGTAATTTTAACTCTGCTCTCATATTAACTATTCTCGTGGACTTTGGAGCCCCAAGGATGAGACGCATAGCTTCATTTTGCAAGGTTTCAAGAGATTTCAGCTCTTTGTCAGTATACAGTGTGAGATGTAGAGCATTGTAGTCAAACACAGAGCGTATAAATGATACATAAAACATTCTAGCAAATCTCACGTTAAGTCCATGATTGACACCAACAAGGACCCGCAAGGGCTTTAATCTCTCCCAAAGTCTCTTCTTGAGAGAAGAAAGGTACCCAGGGTCGTTAATGGGGACACCAAGGTATCTGTAAGACTCGCAGTTCTCAAGTGCTCGCCCATCTATATGATAATTGGGTGGTGGAATACCACATGGAATGAGGGCACGAGTTTTTTGTACAGCGATAAGGAGGCCACATTCCTCAGCTCTAGTAGCAAAAGCGTCGAGCAGAACTTGCATTCTAGGCTCGGTGGCAGCCTGTAAACATATATCATCAGCATAACAAATGACAGTGTCTTCATTATTAGTTGGAAGATCTTTAATAAGTTTATGCATCAGAACGTTGAACAACAAGGGGCTGAGGACCCCTCCTTGTGGAGTTCCCAGTTCAAAGTGTTTGCTCTCTGTGCTTTTAACACCATTAAACAAAACATATGCTGTTCGATTAGACAAATAGCCCTTTATCCATTTCAGTAATTTTCCTTGTATTCCCAGCTCGGCAAGCTGTTCCAGTATGATTTCTCTGTTTGCTGTATTAAAAGCTGCTGCTAGGTCGATGAAGACTGTTTGAGGGGAAGCTTCAATATGTGCGAAGTACTCAGCAAAACAGTGTTGTGTACTGAGCCCAGGCATTAATCCAAACAGTTGAGGTGACAGGTGCCCCTGTATACGATACATGAGTCGGTTAAGAACAATACGTTCAAGCACTTTACAAACACACGATGTTAGAGATATGGGTCTATAATTATCTGAATGTGGTTTGGGGATGGGAACAATGACACTCTTTGTCCAAGCATCAGGTAATACTCCTTCACGTAAACTCATTCTGTTCAACACTAATAGTGGATTACCTGGTACGTGTGAGACTAATCTCAGTAGACTGTAAGTAATACCATCCTCTCCAGGAGCAGTTGATTTTCCCATCTTTAGTGCATGATTTAATTCCCATTCAGTTACATCATTAAGGTCCGACACGTCGATAGCTGTACAGGCAAGATTGATAGTTCGTTGTCTGTTGGGGCGTGTGTCATCAAGTTTGTGCTGTATGTTAATTGGGAGTGAGTCGTAGCTCGATGTTAGTGCCCATTGATCAAGGAGGATGTTTGCTTGTTCTAGTGGGCTGTGGTGCAGCGGTTTGGTTGGGCTGCTTCTAGAGATTTTTCGTATCTTTTCCCAAACTTCAACAAGTGTTGTTTGTTCATTTATACTTTGTAGAAACTCTTCCCAATGTTTATTACGTATGACGTTGCTCATGTCTCTCACCTCTCTATTTGCAACTAGAAATGCATGCAAGTCACCTTGTGCTTTGGTTCGTTTGTACGTATCTCCAAGTTGCTTTACTCGTTCATGTTTTTTAACAATTACGGGGTCAAGGACCCACTTGGGTGGTGGTAGGTGTTGCCCACTTCTGCTAGGCTTACGACCTGTTCCCCAACACACCCATGTGTCGTAGTAGGTAGTAATCGTATCAACGAGATCTCTGGAGAAGGCTTGTACATTCGTTATTGTGTAATCTTGATACCATTTTGATATACAATTAATAAAGTGGTCATGCAAGCCATATGGAATATTCATTTTCCGTCTCTGATGTCTATTAGGTACATCACACTGTACCTCATAGGAAGCAGAAACTGCAAAGTCTAAGTGATTTACCAACGAACATTCCATCCTATCTTGCACAAGGTTTCTACCCATTACATAATCAAGTCTGCCTCCCAATAAATGAGTTTGGGTATCCGTAGTATACACGGTTAATCTGTTGTCATAAACATATTTGATGAATTTGCATCCATTATCGTTGTTAGTACTATCTCCCAGCGTAATATGTCTAGCATTAAAATCTCCAATGTATATTGTCCCATGATTGTCTAGATCTGGGAACAATGTTACATTGAGTTTCTGATCTCTGGCATATACGTTGAGGAATGAAAAGTGGCCTGCTGTAGTTTGTACATGAAAGTGATGGTACTATGTGTGTACATTGTGTGACGTGCTCACAAGAATGTGCGGTAAATCACTTCTGACGTAAGTTAATAGGCCTGTGGCGTCACTGTTATTATAGGATGCATACCCTCTAATTTTTGGTGGGGTTTTGTTTATCATGTTGGACGTGTAGGGCTCCTGTAAAGCAATTATATCTATGTTGTTACTGGTAACATATGCAATTAGGTCATTCAGTCTTTTGTTGATGCTACGAATGTTCCAACTGAGAAACCTAATGATCCTTGTGTCAACAGCAGCCATCGTCTTGGTGTTGTTCCTCCCTGGGACTGGTGGTCCCACTGTTGTCCTTGTCCCACTTACACAATGTGCCAATAAGTGACTCTACGACGTAAAGAGCCACACCAACCTGGCGTTTGGTGTCGTCAGGAACATCTGGTGACATCATCAAATTCTTGATCACTGAGCAACTCGGGATGGCCCGCGAGTGAATGCTCTCTGTAAGTCGTATGGCATAATTACTGTCACTCAGAATATTATCTTTTTCATTCTCGTACTTGGCTTGAGCGCGTTCCTTAAGGTCATGAATCATTTTAAAATATGCTGATGCAGGTCCACTTCCTTTTCCAGGTAATGTTTCTGTGTCACTATTACTGCTGTCATCCCTGAGTTGACTGACGACGTCGCTGCCACCGCCTCCGTTGTCGCTCTCATCTCTGTTGTCGCCGCTGCTGCCGCTGTTGCCGCCGCCGCCGCTGCCGCCGCTGCGGCAGCGGCAGCGGCGGCATTCATAGGCCCACTCTAGTGGATATCTAGTGCGTCTAATTCATAGGCCCACTCTAGTGGATATCTGTGACTGTACCTGTAGACTAGGTATTCATCCATCTTCTTGTTTTGTGTTGGATTATCTAGAGGGGAGAGCTTTACATCACCTATTTTCCCTTGTAGAAGAGCCTCCACAACCTCTTGTTTCTATGTTGGTGTATGGGGTGGAGTAGGGAGAGGGTAAACAGTGATGGGATGTTGGTGTATGGGGTGGAGGAGGGAGAGGGTAAGCAGTGATGGGATGTTGGTGTATGGGGTGGAGGAGGGAGAGGGTAAGCAGTGATGGGATGTTGGTGTATGGGGTGGAGGAGGGAGAGGGTAAGCAGTGATGGGATGTTGGTGTATGGGGTGGTGGAGGGAGAGGGTAAGCAGTGATGGGATGTTGGTGTATGGGGTGGTGGAGGGAGAGGGTAAGCAGTGATGGGATGTTGGTGTATGGGGTGGAGGAGGGAGAGGGTAAGCAGTGATGGGATGTTGGTGTATGGGGTGGTGGAGGGAGAGGGTAAGCAGTGATGGGATGTTGGTGTATGGGGTGGTGGAGGGAGAGGGTAAGCAGTGATGGGATGTTGGTGTATGGGGTGGTGGAGGGAGAGGGTAAGCAGTGATGGGATGTTGGTGTATGGGGTGGAGGAGGGTGAGGGTAAGCAGTGATGGGATGTTGGTGTATGGGGGTGTGGAGGGTGAGGGGTAAGGAGTGATGGGATGTTGGTGTATGGGGTGGAGGAGGGAGAGGGTAAGCAGTGATGGGATGTTGGTGTATGGGGGTGTGGAGGGTGAGGGTAAGCAGTGATGGGATGTTGGTGTATGGGGTGGAGGAGAGTGAGGGTAAAGAGTGATGGGTTGTTGGTGTATGGGGTGGAGGAGAGTGAGGGTAAGCAGTGATGGGATGTTGGTGTATGGGGTGGAGGAGAGTGAGGGTAAAGAGTGATGGATGTTGGTGTATGGGGTGGTGAAGAAAGGGGAAAAGTACGTATGTGCCCCTTGTGGTGAATAGTCTGTCTTTATCTACCTTATCAATTCCTCTGAGAATCTTATATATGGTGATCATGTCCCCTCTATCTCTTCTGTCTCCCAGTGACGTGAAGTTTAATTCCCGTAGTCTCTCCTCTTAGCTCATGCCCCTCAGTTCGGGTACTAGTCTGATGGCAAACCTTTGAACCTTTTCCAGTTTAGTCTTATGCTTGACTAGATATGGACTCCATGCTGGAGCCGCATACTCCAGGATTGGTCTGACATATGTGGTTAGTGGTGGTCCATATGTAGTACACAACGCACGTGTTTCATGTGCGTTGTGATAGCACTTAAAGCACTGAATGAGGGTGAGTTATTTAGTTGGCTTGAGGGAAGAGGAACAGATGCTGGTGTTCAGAACTTTGATTCCTGTCTGTAACTCGCGCCTGTCTGTTAAGTACCTGCCGGAGGCTGCATGTGCACAACTTGCCAGATTTCACTTTCAATCTAGAAATTTCGTGTCTTCTGTAAGGTCATGATTGGTATATGTTTGTTTGTTTGTTTACTTGTGTAATTACCCATATGTAGTTAGAGGATGAGAGCTTCAATACTGGTGTCCTGTCTCACCTACTATCTTTCACATATAACTTTGAAACTGCTGGTAATTTAGCAACCGCGCGTCTTTAAATTTTTCCGTTTACATTCTACAACTGTGTTCATAAAAGAGAACTTTCGAACATTCTTCCGGTAAAGATGCTTTCTAAGCTGGAGTTTGTAGCTTCTTGATCAAGACTTTGCAAGTTTTTAAAATTTCTCCTCGTGAACGAGTTCATTCCTATCGAGATTTTGTACATGGTGATCATATCTCCTCTTTTCTTTGTATTAGCGTTTGCACTTTTAACGCCTCAAGTTTTTCCTCACCGCTCATATTTGTTTGTTTAGGTTTGAAAGCCATTTAGTAGCGTGTTTTGGCATCTTTTCTGCTGTTGTGCTTTTATATGCTCACCATACAACTGTTATATACTCCACTTTTATATGGTCACCATACAACTGTTATATACTCCACTTTTATACGGTCACCATACAACTGTTTATACTCCACTTTTATATGGTCACCATACAACTGTTATATACTCCACTTTTATATGGTCACCATACAACTGTTATATACTCCACTTTTATATGGTCACCATACAACTGTTATATACTCCACTTTTATATGGTCACCATACAACTGTTATATACTCCACTTTTATATGGTCACCATACAACTGTTATATACTCCACTTTTATATGGACACCATACAACTGTTATATACTCCACTTTTATATGGTCACCATACAACTGTTATATACTCCACTTTTATATGGTAACCATACAACTGTTATATACTCCACTTTTATATGGTCACCATACAACTGTTATATACTCCACTTTTATATGGTCACCATACAACTGTTATATACTCCACTTTTATATGGTCACCATACAACTGTTATATACTCCACTTTTATATGGTCACCATACAACTGTTATATACTCCACTTTTATATGGTCACCATACAACTGTTATATACTCCACTTTTATATGGTCACCATACAACTGTTATATACTCCACTTTTATATGGTCACCATACAACTGTTATATACTCCACTTTTATATGGTCACCCATACAACTGTTATATACTCCACTTTTATATGGTCACCATACAACTGTTATATACTCCACTTTTATATGGTCACCATACAACTGTTATATACTCCACTTTTATATGGTCACCATACAACTGTTATATACTCCACTTTTATATGGTCACCATACAACTGTTATATACTCCACTTTTATATGGTCCCCATACAACTGTTATATACTCCACTTTTATATGGTCACCATACAACTGTTATATACTCCACTTTTATATGGTCACCATACAACTGTTATATACTCCACTTTTATATGGTCACCATACAACTGTTATATACTCCACTTTTATATGGTCACCATACAACTGTTATATACTCCACTTTTATATGGTCACCATACAACTGTTATATACTCCACTTTTATATGGTCACCATACAACTGTTATATACTCCACTTTTATATGGTCACCATACAACTGTTATATACTCCACTTTTATATGGTACACCATACAACTGTTATATACTCCACTTTTATATGGTCACCATACAACTGTTATATACTCCACTTTTATATGGTCACCATACAACTGTTATATACTCCACTTTTATATGGTCACCATACAACTGTTATATACTCCACTTTTATATGGTCACCATACAACTGTTATATACTCCACTTTTATATGGTCACCATACAACTGTTATATACTCCACTTTTATATGGACACCATACAACTGTTATATACTCCACTTTTATATGGTCACCATACAACTGTTATATACTCCACTTTTATATGGTCACCATACAACTGTTATATACTCCACTTTTATATGGTCACCATACAACTGTTATATACTCCACTTTTATATGGTCACCATACAACTGTTATATACTCCACTTTTATATGGTCACCATACAACTGTTATATACTCCACTTTTATATGGTCACCATACAACTGTTATATACTCCACTTTTATATGGTCACCATACAACTGTTATATACTCCACTTTTATATGGTCACCATACAACTGTTATATACTCCACTTTATATGGTCACCATACAACTGTTATATACTCCACTTTTATATGGTCACCATACAACTGTTATATACTCCACTTTTATATGGTCACCATACAACTGTTATATACTCCACTTTTATATGGTCACCATACAACTGTTATATACTCCACTTTTATATGGTCACCATACAACTGTTATATACTCCACTTTTATATGGTCACCATACAACTGTTATATACTCCACTTTTATATGGTCACCATACAACTGTTATATACTCCACTTTTATATGGTCACCATACAACTGTTATATACTCCACTTTTATATGGTCACCATACAACTGTTATATACTCCACTTTTATATGGTCACCATACAACTGTTATATACTCCACTTTTATATGGTCACCATACAACTGTTATATACTCCACTTTTATATGGTCACCATACAACTGTTATATACTCCACTTTTATATGGTCACCATACAACTGTTATATACTCCACTTTTATATGGTCACCATACAACTGTTATATACTCCACTTTTATATGGTCACCATACAACTGTTATATACTCCACTTTTATATGGTCACCATACAACTGTTATATACTCCACTTTTATATGGTCACCATACAACTGTTATATACTCCACTTTTATATGGTCACCATACAACTGTTATATACTCCACTTTTATATGGTCACCATACAACTGTTATATACTCCACTTTTATATGGTCACCATACAACTGTTATATACTCCACTTTTATATGGTCACCATACAACTGTTATATACTCCACTTTTATATGGTCACCATACAACTGTTATATACTCCACTTTTATATGGTCACCATACAACTGTTATATACTCCACTTTTATATGGTCACCATACAACTGTTATATACTCCACTTTTATATGGTCACCATACAACTGTTATATACTCCACTTTTATATGGTCACCATACAACTGTTATATACTCCACTTTTATATGGTCACCATACAACTGTTATATACTCCACTTTTATATGGTCACCATACAACTGTTATATACTCCACTTTTATATGGTCACCATACAACTGTTATATACTCCACTTTTATATGGACACCATACAACTGTTATATACTCCACTTTTATATGGTCACCATACAACTGTTATATACTCCACTTTTATATGGTACACCATACAACTGTTATATACTCCACTTTTATATGGACACCATACAACTGTTATATACTCCACTTTTATATGGTACACCATACAACTGTTATATACTCCACTTTTATATGGTCACCATACAACTGTTATATACTCCACTTTTATATGGACACCATACAACTGTTATATACTCCACTTTTATATGGTCACCATACAACTGTTATATACTCCACTTTTATATGGTCACCATACAACTGTTATATACTCCACTTTTATATGGTCACCATACAACTGTTATATACTCCACTTTTATATGGTCACCATACAACTGTTATATACTCCACTTTTATATGGTCACCATACAACTGTTATATACTCCACTTTTATATGGTCACCATACAACTGTTATATACTCCACTTTTATATGGTCACCATACAACTGTTATATACTCCACTTTATATGGTCACCATACAACTGTTATATACTCCACTTTTATATGGTCACCATACAACTGTTATATACTCCACTTTTATATGGTCACCATACAACTGTTATATACTCCACTTTTATATGGTCACCATACAACTGTTATATACTCCACTTTTATATGGTCACCATACAACTGTTATATACTCCACTTTTATATGGTCACCATACAACTGTTATATACTCCACTTTTATATGGTCACCATACAACTGTTATATACTCCACTTTTATATGGTCACCATACAACTGTTATATACTCCACTTTTATATGGTCACCATACAACTGTTATATACTCCACTTTTATATGGTCACCATACAACTGTTATATACTCCACTTTTATATGGTCACCATACAACTGTTATATACTCCACTTTTATATGGTCACCATACAACTGTTATATACTCCACTTTTATATGGTCACCATACAACTGTTATATACTCCACTTTTATATGGACACCATACAACTGTTATATACTCCACTTTTATATGGTCACCATACAACTGTTATATACTCCACTTTTATATGGACACCATACAACTGTTATATACTCCACTTTTATATGGTCACCATACAACTGTTATATACTCCACTTTTATATGGACACCATACAACTGTTATATACTCCACTTTTATATGGACACCATACAACTGTTATATACTCCACTTTTATATGGACACCATACAACTGTTATATACTCCACTTTTATATGGTACACCATACAACTGTTATATACTCCATCTTTTATATGGACACCATACAACTGTTATATACTCCACTTTTATATGGTCACCATACAACTGTTATATACTCCACTTTTATATGGTCACCATACAACTGTTATATACTCCACTTTTATATGGTCACCATAGAACTGTTATATACTCCACTTTTATATGGACACCATACAACTGTTATATACTCCACTTTTATATGGACACCATACAACTGTTATATACTCCACTTTTATATGGACACCATACAACTGTTATATACTCCACTTTTATATGGTCACCATACAACTGTTATATACTCCACTTTTATATGGTCACCATACAACTGTTATATACTCCACTTTTATATGGTCACCATACAACTGTTATATACTCCACTTTTATATGGTCACCATACAACTGTTATATACTCCACTTTTATATGGACACCATACAACTGTTATATACTCCACTTTTATATGGTCACCATACAACTGTTATATACTCCACTTTTATATGGTCACCATACAACTGTTATATACTCCACTTTTATATGGTCACCATACAACTGTTATATACTCCACTTTTATATGGACACCATACAACTGTTATATACTCCACTTTTATATGGACACCATACAACTGTTATATACTCCACTTTTATATGGACACCATACAACTGTTATATACTCCACTTTCACTCACAAGAATGTCGCGAATCATTTATTATTTCCTCATCCATGAATATGAAAACAATTTTGAACATTGTAAAAAGTGTAGTGTAGGCTCCTCTCACAATGCTTTTGATGTAATCCTCTGTTGACAGTTACTATCCAGAACCCCCCTTAGATCTCTTTGTCCAGTTCTTTAACTTTTTCACATAACATATAGATTGTTTGTAGCTTATCTTCCCTTATTTTACATTTCATTACTTGGCATTTGTCCTCATTAAATTCCATTTGCCATGTGTTACTCCATTCATTTATTTTGCCTAGGTCATTTTCAAGAGCTTGATTGCCATCTTAGAGCCTTAGAGCCTCTAAGTAGTAAGTTAGAATCATCTACAAACATATTCATGTAACTTGAATTCCTTCCCATAGATGGTTTATATAGACAAAGAACATTACTGGCTCTTGAACTGAACCTTATGGTACTCCACTGGTAACATTTCGCCTGTCTATTACACTGCATCTGATCAATGCCCTAATTTTCTGACAGTTTTTTTCATCCACGTGAATCGTCTACTTGTCGGGGTCCCTCTCATTGTTCCAGCTTCGTGTGTGTGTCTATTCTCTCCTAATTAAGGGTTGAGCTTCGGCTCTTTGGTCTCGCCTCTCACCTGTTAATCAACTGAAGTCATTAACCTATTGGGCTCTTATCATATCTACTTTTGAAAATATGTATGGAGTCTGCCTCTGGCATCACAGCCTAATTCATTGTGTGTGCGCGTACTCACCTAGTTGTGAGTACAAACACACACACAGAACCTATGGGGCCTCACGGCTTAGTGTACAGCACTCTGGGGTCGTAGTCCTAAGGGTCCGGGTTCGATCCCCGGCAGAGGCAGAAACAGGTGTGTGTGTTTGTTTTTAGAACGTAAACAATGGAGGCACGTGAGCTAAAATAGCATGGCGAGGCAGTAGAAATACTTGCTTCCCGTATCTGATGATATTACATTCAATCAGTTCTATTCAGTCAATGTATTCAGTTAAGTTCATATATTGTTTCCTCCGGTCCATCCATTTATGTTAGGCCTTAACGTTAGATTCAGTTCCTTCAAATATCATAATGCGTAATATTATTTTAGACGAGGTATCTGCCTTAGTCTATAGCTTTACATACAAATCTATATTATTGCAGTGAAAATATTTGAATCCCGTCATAACTTTAATATATCATCAAGCGTGACACAGTTCGTGCCACACTTGAGACAATGGATGTGGAAACTTTTGCAATTATATTAACTTTAGATAGAACATCAAATATTTTGCGTACTTGAAAACGTATAATGTTGTACGTATTAATGATTTATAATTTTGACAATGTGTAAAATACTGTAATTCAACTTATGCATAACTATATACAATCACCAACCATAGGAGCTAACTAGGCCTAACCAAGGCGAAACTAGGTACTTAAAACATCTTTTAATAAATAAAGAATAAGCCTACCATGTACGTCCAAACGTCAATGTTCCTCAATACATTGCTTGGTCAAGTTTAGTACATACTATAACTTGGATTATATTTATATGTAATGGGTTAGAATGTGACCTCGACTATACTGATGCAAGAAGTATTTTTGATACTTACTGACAAGCAGGCAACCCGTGTTGCAGTCAAGACAACCACCTGCAAAAGTGCTCTCATAAAGATGTAAGTCTCCACATTGGTCGAAGACACGGTGAGGAAGCTTACTATTAAGGAGAGAACAGCGCTCATCAGTACACATTTCCTTCGAGCGATCCTACACCTTTGTAAAACAGATAATAGGCTTTTGAATTGATGATTTACTTGTATTAAGATATTTTGTGCATGACTTACTTCTATTAGGCTATTAAATTTATTATTACCTTGTACTAAGCTGCTGTATTTACGAATAATTTTAAATTCTAAAATAATAATGAGAACAACATTAATGAGATGAAGGGAACAACACTTACTATCTCTTTGCTGCAACAATACAAATATATTTTGTTAATTATATATGTGCTGACAGACATGTTTTAACAAAAGTTTTAAAATACAAATAATCTCTCAAAATAATTAATGATCCTGAATCTCGCATAATTGTTCAGAGTGCTTTGTGGTTTAAAATTTTCAGTCAATCCAACAAAACTGTCTTAAATATTTTAATGCGCAGTATTAAAGCAAGAAAACTTACATCAGTAGAACAAAATGTGAACATTGTTGACTGAAACAGTTCATTTGTGTAAGTCTGATCAAACATACTTGCTATAAGTACTATCATTATTGGAGAATGGACTGTGAAATTATGCATTAGGAAAATTGATAATTAGGTTATTGTGTGTTTATTGGGACTAAGAATTTGCCTGCAGGTTGCATGAAAAAAATTACTGAACTAAATAAACCGGTTTAAACAATGAAAACAGTATTGTTGACTTGCGGTAACAATTAATGTCTTTTGGATGTTGTGTGTCCTGTAAGAGACGAATCCTGTTTATGAATGTTCACAAAGTTACGTAACCCGTAAATTATGTTCCTGTAGGTAATGTTCCCTGAGTTATGTTTCCTATAAGGTATGTTACCTGTATGTTATATTCCTGTAAGTTATGTTCCCTGTAACTTATGTTACCTGTAACTTATATTACCTGTAAGTTTTGTTATCTGTAACTTATGTTAACTGTATGTTATATTCAATACAAGTTAGGGTCCTTGTAAGTTATGTTACCTGTACGTTATATTCCATGTAAATTATGTTCCCTGTATATTATGTTACCTGTAAGTTATGTTACCTGTAAGTTATGCTACCTGTAAGTTATGTTACCTGTAAGTTATGTTACCTGTAAGTTATGTTACCTGTACGTTATATTCCACGTAAATTTTGTTCTCGGTATGTTATGTTCCCAATAAGCTATGTTCCCTATAAGTTGTATTCCATGTAAGTTATGTTCCCTGTAAGTTATATTCCATGTAAGTTATGTTACCTGTAAGCTATGTTCCCTATAAGTTGTATTCCATGTAAGTTATGTTCCCTGTAAGTTATATTCCATGTAAGTTATGTTACCTGTAAGCTATGTTCCCTATAAGTTGTATGCCATGTAAGTTATGTTCCCTGTAAGTTATATTCCATGTAAGTTATGTTACCTGTAAGCTATGTTCCCTATAAGTTGTATTCCATGTAAGTTATGTTCCATGTAAGTTATGTTCCATGTAAGTTATATCATATTATATGTAAGTTATATATAGTAAGTTATATAGTTCCATGTAAGTTATATAAGCGTACTAGTGGCTTTACAAGAGTGTAAATACTGTACTATCCAATGTATTCTCACAAACCAAATGTACCTTCTTATATATATATAAATAAATAAATAAATAAATATTCCATGCAAGTTATGTCACCTTTAAGTTATGCTCTCTATAAGTTATATTCCATGTAAGTTATGTTCCCTCTAAGTTATGCTCCCTATAAGTTATGTTCATTGTAAGTTATGTTCCCTGAAAGTTATGTCCCCTGAAAGTTATATTCCCTGTAAGTTATGTTACATGTAAGTTGAATTCCTTGTAAGTTATACTCCCTGTAAGTTATGTTACTGTAATTTATGTATCCTTTAAGTTATATTCCTGTAAGTTATGTATCCTGTAAGTTATGATCCCTGTAAGTTATGTACCAGGTAATTTATGTTCCTGATTTTTTATTGTTGCCGCCGAAGGCGGCTAGTTTATTGTGCACCCCATACTCATCCTGTGAGCGGTAGCGCAAAAGCATTACAGAGGGCACAAAAGGTCTTTATCAGACCTCATCTTAGATTATTACATAAACAATTTCTTCTATCCTTCACACCTTACAGTTACAATGTCAGCTACTTACAGAGAAAGTGCTATTACAAGAGCTACATATTTACAGTAAGTCATCATACATTAATGGTAAGTCTTATCGCCAATACATAATAGTTTGGCCAATGGGGATATTACAGAGTCATAGGGGAGCTTCTGTTTATTATTAGTCCTCACAATACATTACTTGTTTCTGAATCTCATATGTCGTTCATCTACTGGAAGCGAAATGTGGGTACAGTGCAAGGATTTCAGGTATTTTATCCATGGTAATAAAATAGGTTGCCATATCATACAGAGTGAGCTTAGATTTATCTCTAAATGGCTCAATTTTACTACAATCTAAGATATAGTGTTCGAGTGTGTGTCCCTGTCTATGTCCACACACTTTACACTTTACTTCATCTAGATCCCTATACAAGCCGAACTGCCAGAGATACTTGTAGCCAAGTCTTATACGAGCTGTGACAACATCTGTTAGTCTACTGACTTTGTTACTTGCCCCATACACATGTTTTACTTCACACATTTCATTGTGATGAACAACGGACCTGTTAGTTCCAGTTTGCACTGTTCTACTTTCTTCAAATCCATCCAGAAGTTCTCGTCTAATGACACTTTTAAGGGACCTATTTGATAACTCAAGATTCCGTTCAATACTGTCTTTATATAATGCAGCCTTAGCAAGGGTGTCAACTGTGTCATGTTCCTGCATGCCAATGTGAGAAGGAATCCACAACATTTTTATATTTACCATCTTGTTAATTATTCTTATATATCTACGTCCAGCTTCCAAGACAAGCACGTTATTACTTGATTGCAAACTGTTTATTGCTCGTAGTGAGGAAAGGGAGTCAGAAATAATTAAGCTGTCTACTTCAGTGTTGTCAATAATTTCGAGTGCTACCAGTATCGCTACCAACTCGGCTTGCATTGTGGACGCCCAGTTACTAATTCGGATATTTCTTTGAATTGTGCTGCCATCGGGCTGATGAGCAATAACAGCACTTCCTGCCCTCCCTGTAGCTGTATTGAGTGATCCGTCAGTTTATGTTCCTGAAAGTTATGTTCCTGTAAGTTATGTTCCCTGTAAGGAATGTATCCAGCAGGTAATGCTCCTTGTAAGTTATGTTTCTGAAAGTTATGTTTCTTGTAAGGTATGTTCCCTGTAAGGTATGTATCATGTAGGTAATAATCCTTGTAAGTTATGTTCCTGTAAGTTATGTTCCTGAAGATTGTGTATCCTTTAAGTTACGTTCATGTAAGTTATGTTCCAGTAAGTTACGTTCCTGAAAGTTATTTTCCTGTAAGTTGGGCATCCTTTAAGTTACGTTCCGGTAAGTTATGTTCCTGTAAGTTACGTTCCGGTAAGTTATGTTCCTGTAAGTTACGTTCCTGTAAGTTGGGCATCCTTTAAGTTACGTTCCTGTAAGTTACGTTCCAGTAAGTTATGTTCCTGTAAGTTATGTTCCATGTAAGTTATCTTCCTATAAGATATGTATCCTGTAAGTTAAAGTAGCTGTGATAGATGATCTATCGCTATCCAGCAAAAACATGCAGCCGTGAATGGACCTTGATCTGCTGCTATTTGATCTTCACTGAATTCTTGTTTTGAATAATTTGCCTCACTGTATAGCTCCCTGACAACCTGTCATCCAAATATGATAGAATCTATAGCCGCTATAGATAGAGTGTACAAAATATTAACTGTTACACACACACAAAATCCACGTTTTGTAACATTTATTTTGTAGAGGGCACGAGAAATTTGGCCACAACCAAACCTAACTTTTTCTAGTAATGTACATATGTGTACTAAACTAGGCCTACGATTGTGTTCAACCTAGTATTGCTTATCAAGGCCTAGGACAGTCTAGGCTGTTTCAGTTTTTGTTATGTCATTTAGGATTTCAATTTTACATAATGTGAACTTTTTCTGAGTACAACAGTATATATTTTGTATATTCCATCCGCAGTAGCTATAGATACTATAATTTCTGGAGGATGGCGTTGTGAAACAGTAACCTAAGAGACAGTGTAAAATTATTTTCCTCCTATTTATTTTGTTTGTGACTATTAGTTTATTCGTCTTTTGTTCACAATCTCAGGAATTTATTTAATGAAAGAAGAAAATCGGCTATTAGCCAAGGTATCAACAAGCGCTGAGCCATATGGCTGGAGCACCCACCAGTTATTGGCTGAAGTGTCACGAGCGTTGAGCCATATGGCTGGAGCACCACCAGTTACTGGCTGAAGTGTCACGAGCGCTGAGCCATATGGCTGGAGCACCCACCAGTTATTGGCTGAAGTGTCACGAGCGTTGAGCCATATGGCTGGACCACCACCAGTTACTGGCTGAAGTGTCACGAGCGCTGAGCCATATAGCTGGAGCGTCACCAGTTATTGGCTGAAGTGTCACGAGCGCTGAGCCATATGGCTGGAGCACCACCAGTTATTGGCTGAAGTGTCACGAGCGCTGAGCCATATGGCTGGAGCACCACCAGTTACTGGCTGAAGTGTCACGAGCGCTGAGCCATATGGCTGGAGCACCCACCAGTTATTGGCTGAAGTGTCACGAGCGTTGAGCCATATGGCTGGAGCACCACCAGTTACTGGCTGAAGTGTCACGAGCGCTGAGCCATATAGCTGGAGCTTCACCAGTTATTGGCTGAAGTGTCACGAGCGCTGAGCCATATGGCTGGAGCACCACCAGTTATTGGCTGAAGTGTCACGAGCGCTGAGCCATATGGCTGGAGCACCACCAGTTACTGGCTGAAGTGTCACGAGCGCTGAGCCATATGGCTGGAGCTGCTCCAGTTACTGGCTGAAGTGTCACGAGCGCTGAGCCATATGGCTGTAGCTTCACCAGTTATTGGCTGAAGTGTCACGAGCGCTGAGCCATATGGCTGGAGCACCACCAGCTATTGGCTGAAGCATCACGAGCACTGAGCCATATGGCTGGAGCACCACCAGTTACTGGCTGAAGCATCACGAGCACTGAGCCATATGGCTGGAGCACCACCAGTTACTGGCTGAAGTATCACGAGCACTGAGCCATATGGATGGAGCACCACCAGTTACTGGCTGAAGCCTCACGAGCACTGAGCCATATGGCTGGAGCACCACCAGTTACTGGCTAAAGCATCACGAGCACTGAGCCATATGGCTGGAGCACCACCAGTTACTGGCTGAAGCATCACGAGCACTGAGCCATATGGCTGGAGCACTACCAGTTACTGGCTGAAGCATCACGAGCACTGAGCCATATGGCTGGAGCACCACCAGTTACTGGCTGAAGTATCACGAGCGCTGAGCCATATGGCTGGAGCACCACCAGTTACTGGCTGAAGTATCACGATGCGTTGCTTTTACGTCAGCAGAGACATGATGGACGCGACGCAGCCGAATATCAGCAGTAGCAATTGCATAAATATTTAAATAAATGTGTCTGGATCTTAACTATGATATGAGAAATTCCTTTTCAAAGAGATGAGTTAATTACGTTGGTCTCACAGTAAAAGTATTATGCTGAATTTATATAAAAAAAGAAGAAGTAATTTTAGCAGCAGTGTTGGGCAAACAGTGCATTGTTCAAGCTACTTAGCAACAAAAAGATAAAAATGCCAAAGATGCAATGAGAGAACCATTGAAAGGTTTTCTCATACAAATTTAACAAATTACCATTATTTAGTCCTACTATCCAAAATCCTACACTTAAAAGATGTGTTATAGATCATAGTCAAATTAATTTCCTTAAACAAAAAACTTAGTTCAGATGTACAGCATACAGAAAGTTTAGTTTAGTCCAAGACTACAAGACTAACTATATATGGTGGTGGGTCAGTAAGCTAGCTTGTGGCACGGTTTAAGAACAATCCAAAGGTTGATAGGTGTAAAGCCCAACACCAAAAACTTGGTTAACTTACATATCAAACATATAACCATAGATGATACTGCCAAGAAGGGTGGTGAGTTGGCTTGCTGCTTGAGTGGTAGAGTACAGAGGTCTCCGATCACAAACCTGGTCCCACTGATATACAACTCGTTTAGTCTCGGTTATAATCCTTGTAATAAATGTATTCCTAATATCCTTGATATTCTTATGTTGTCTCATTCTGACGCATGGGTCATCTTAGCCTCTAAACCAACAACAGTACTGTATTCAACAACTTCAGTGATATATGTAAATAATATTTCAAGCTAACACCAAGTCAGCAAGCTGATGGGTTTACTACTATCAACCCGCTCATTCGAATGGAACACTGCATTTGGACGTCAAAATCCCAAACGGACAAATAAAAGGGTGCTAAAAATCATAGCGACTCACAAACATTATCCAGAGACATTTCAGTAGCCATACACAGACTCAGACTTGGCTACAAGTGCTGCTGGGAGGTATAATAAACCCAATTGTTAAAGAGTGTCATATCTGTGGTACAAATGGAGAGTCGCCTCTATTGCATTACTTAAACGAATGTAAAGCAACTCATCTACTCAGACCCCAACCCACACACATTAAATTATGAAATTAAAAAATCCAATTTTGGATGTCAACCGACCAACTCACACTAAACATAGAAAAGACCTACTACATCATATTTGGAAGCAAATCAACAAATGCAATTCAGCTTCAGATAGACAATGTTAACATCAGCAATGAAAATGATGGAAAGTTCCTTGGCCTATACATAGACAAGATATTTAACTTCAGCACCCACATACAACACATAACCAAGAAAGTCTCAAAAAACGGTTGGAGTTTTCTTTAAAATCAGATATTATGTTCCAAACTCTGCTCTCCTCTCACTATACTATGCGCTAATCTAGCCCTATCTTACATATGGTATCTGCATGGGGTTCACCCACTGCAAACTACCTCAAGCCAATCATCACTCAGCAAAAATCTTCTATCAGAACAATAACAAACTGTGCTCTCAGACAACACTCAGCGCCCCCTTGTTTAAATCCCTAAACATGATAAACATAAAATCACTCCACACATTCTCTTGTGCCATTTACATTTACAAAACCTTGTTCTTAAATGTAAACCCTGTTCTGAAACTCTTCCTAGACAGATGTAATAAAACCCATAATCACCACACCTGAAATAAATGTCTCTTTGATGTCCCTACAGTCAAACTTAATCTGTGTAAACACTATGCAAATAAAGGGACCTAGTCTATGGAACTCATTCATTAACGGACTGAAAAGCTGCCCAACTTTTGTTGGACAATTCCGCCTAGGGGGGGTCCCGAGTACCATATTCATTGTTCTTGAGACTGCTCCATTGAAGCAAACCTTGGCTTTCCTCCCTGTGAGGTAGTCTTCAACCCATTTCATGAGTCTCCTCTTGACACCCATGTATGCAAGCTTGTCCAGGATCGCAATCCCCTGCGCTTTGTCGAAGATTCCTTTGATATCAACAAATACAGAGTACTTAGCTGTGGCATTAGCCAAGTAATTAACTATACGATTTGTTGTGCTCTGTCCTATAACAAATCTATTGACCCCCTCCCCTAGCCTGCCTATTTTGTGCAACAGTCGGTTTAGGATGATCTTTTCAAGCATCTTGCAAGTGCATGACATGAGACTGATAGGTCTGTAATTACCAGGGTTATTGGGCTTCGGTACGGGAACAATTATTGTGTGTTTCCATTGTGTGGGCATCACACCACTTATGAAGGACTTGTTAAATAGGTTGAGTAGTGGATTCCTAGTCACTTCACACAGTGCATTGAGTATGTCGTAGGTGACGCCGTCTTCACCAGGTGCAATACTTTTACTCTTTTTCATAGCGCCCTTACTTCCTGGGCAGTGATTGGTTGCCCATACTCATCATCGCTAGCTTGTGCTCTTGTTATCCTAAATCTTCTGTCATTATGTCGCAGGAGCTGTTCCCTGCTGATTTCTGCAGTGAGGGAGGAGAAGGATGCTGTATCACTCCACTTGTGAATTACTTCCTCAGCCTTACCCTTGGGGTCTTTGTGAGTCGCAAGCCGGGTTCTGCCCCCTTACCTATCTGAATTTTTGCCCACACTCGTCTTGCAGATGTTTCTCGTTCAATGGAGCTAGTAAAGTCAAGCCACTGTCTTTCCCGCTCTTTAATCTTCTCTTCCATGGCTACTTGACACACAGTTTTAAACAGCTCTTGGTTGCTTTCAGTGGGATGTCTCCGTTACTCTCTACTCATGCTTTTACATTTGCATTGAGTATCTTTATGTAATTGTTCTCATACCATTGTATTTTCTTCCTCTGAAGGGTACTTCGCCCAGTCGTACGACACGGAACTCTGAGACAGCTCTCAATTAGGTTAAAAAGGTTATCAACAATTGTATCAATATCTTCTGGGATTTGATATTCCGTGAACCAGTCACTCATCCTGTTTATGAAGTGCGGCCTCATATCCGGTCCTAGTGATAACATTTTTCTTTTATTTATCTCTTTCCTTCTCTTAATCACGTCGACGGTGGTAATCAGTGCCCAGTGGTCACTACATAGACTGTGTACTGGCATCCGTGTCCTGTGCATTCAGCAGAAGAGCATAGTCCAATCTTCCTCATCTGAAGTAGGTTGGCTGTTAATCTCTCAGGACCCTAAGATTTTCATTTCTTCTAACACAGAGTAACAGTTTCCGTCCATTGACATTGGGCTGATGACAGTTGGCACCAAAGTGTGGATGCCTGGCATTAAGGTCACCGACCAGCAAGGTAGGTTCCTTGCTGGTCGGTTCAAGGTAGGTTCCTTCATTAACAAATTCAGGTAGTGTGTCAAGGTCAAGTTTATTCTTTGGCACATATAGGTTGACTATTGTCACGTGGGGGTGGGCGGTCCGGGGCTCTGCTAACACTTTACTGCTAGGGGCTCAAAAGGCCCAAATACTCAGCCCCTCCGACTCCCTGAATTCACCGGAGTCTCCTTGGTCACACAAGAGAGGACCAACAATGCCCACCTCCGCAGGTCTTTGCTTCCACCACAAAGGGGTGCCACTGATTCACCCTGGAAGCCCTTCAGTCAAACACGGGGAAACTGCTGTTAACAGTTCCGGCCTAGACCCGTGGGGGAGTGAAGGAAGACTCAGGCTTACCTATAACCATAACCTCCCTGAGTCTTGCCTGCCAGACAATAAAAAGGTTGCAGGAACTCCTTTCCCGCCTGTCTTCTCTATCTTCCTCTTAGCAAGGTCGCCAGCTGGGTTATTATATCTGCACCCCAGCAATGCAGTTCAGTGGGTGTATTATATATCGTTTGTAGCCAGAAATGTATGCTCAATAGAGAAATATCATAAATGGAGGCACACTCAAACACAGTAATAAAATGTGTGGATTTACTGATGCAAATTACATGAACACACACACACAATCACAAGTAATACATGAATATGGAATATGGGTAATGAGTCTGGAGATCGTCAGCCTCTTCTTCCACGACCATCCAACACTCCTTCAACTGGGCAGGAAGACAGGAGTCTCACACTCTCACAGGAGGGCCTCTTCACCACGTCGGCACCTCTTCTTCACTGTCCTGCCATCCATACACACTGTCCTCTCTGACAGTCCTGGACTCAAGCTGCCTTGCAGCCTATTCTACTATTAAAGTAATAAAGTCTTGCTGCCACATACACAAGTAAATATTGTGGCCTAACTAGCCTACTCATACAAGGGGTAATGGGAGGGAAAAATGATCTACCTTACACTCCTGGCTCACGACGCCTGTCCCTCGATGGTGTGAGGTTCCCACGCTTCCTTGGGTCGATCCTCGACGATTCAGGACGTTCCACAGGTCCTCAGGTGTCGTGAAGCCTTCGCGTCGTCGCCGTTCCAATCCCTGAGATTCAGCTGCCCCAATCCTGGTTCATCGATGGGCGCTGAGCTAATCACTATTTTTCCCCACACTCGCCTCCCCCACAGGGCGTCGCTCCTTGTCCTAGGCACGGTGTCGCCCTTCCAAGATTCTCAGTGGATGTGACCCCAGTCACAGCTAGGCTTGCTCGCCCCACCTTCCAGACCTCAACGTCCAGCCAGCGGCGCCGCCCAGCGTCGTCGCCGACTATTTTCCAAGTTTGGCACTTCTCTGCTCACTGAACTTGGTTCCTCTTTGGCTTCCCAGAAGCACAGGGTCTCCAATAACTGTGATGGGCAGCGAAGGCCAGCTCAATCCACTGAACAAGGCTTGCAGAGCCTCCAATCCCTGAGAGCAGACCGAGGCGCGTCCTGTCGCTTCCACGGTCAGTACAACTCTGACGTTGGCGCCGCCCGGGGCACTCGGTGACGTCATGGCGGGCCCTGATTTGTCGCCCGCGACCTACGTTGGCCAATCCGCGATCGGCTTGTGTCCCTTCCAAAAGGTCATATCTGCCGTAGGGGATACTGTTTCATTTTATATCAGGGCGCCAACTTTCCTTTATTTACAACTTATAATACAACTTCCTTTCCTTAACTGGCAGCCGGTCTGGTCGCCACATATATCATTGGACTCCCTGAACCTCAGAGAATCAGTAGGGAGAGCTGATATGACTCTTTAAGCCGGCAAACGAAAGAAATAGGAGAGGGCACCGTAACATACCCCTCCCCTTAAAATAAGAGTCATATCGGAAGAGCAGCACTCAAGAGGGCAACCTATACTCTTGCTCCCTCCGTTCCTGAAGTGTCACTCCTCCAGTTGGCGATGTGGCTCGTTCCACCTTGCCAGTCACGTGTCTCATTATATCTCCACCTAGCATAGGACCGGGTGTGATGGGTGTTCCCTGAACACCTACAAGAAATCCCCTCTCCGTGGCTACGGGTGTACTCCCACGGCTCGTTACCACTGTAAGATTCAGTGCATGCAGCGCCTCCACCGCGTCGTGCACTCCGAGATAGTCTTGCATTTACAATGCGTCCTACAGGTACTCCATGTTTCCTCTCATGATCTCCTCTTCGCCAATCTTCCCTCTTCTCGGTTCCTCTTCTCCCGTAGGTGCGTTGTCTCCTCACAGTGGCACTTGTAACCTGTACTCCATCCAGCAGCTTCCTCTCTTCCACACTAGGCTTTTGCGATGGCCCAATGCCCCTCTGGTTAGGCTGGCGCCTACCCTGGGTGTACCTATTCCCTGCTTTCTTCGTATTGCCTTTCCTATACCACTCGCTCCTTCGTTCCCGACGAACATCTTCACTCCTCCATGAGATTCTCTTCCCTGCAGACGTCTTCTTCGGTTCGTGGTTGGGCTCATCCACCTCCCTGTGGCTCACCTCACCACGGTGGTTCATCTTGCACCTACCACTATTCATCTGGCCGGCATAGGGTGCACTGCGTCGTGGCTCCTCCACTCTGCCCCTCACCGCCGTTCGCTCATCCACTGAGCTTACTTTATTCACGTTTCTGTATGGAGGGAGTGCGGTCTGCAGCCTCTTCACCGCCCCAGGCGTTTGTACAGCTGCTCTTCGCCACTCCTCCACACGCATCATCAGGCTTAGTCGGAGGTCCTCGTCGGGGTTTTCCACAACCTCCGACGACCTCTCTGCACTCTCGCCCTCGTTGTCGTCGTCTCTGGCGACGTTTTCCCTGGCGAAGTCGGCTTCCTCACCACCATCTGGAACGACCGATACCTCACCTGGCAGGGTTGTACTGCTGCTTGCAACATAGGCACTCCTGGCCCAATCGGGTTGTATCCTGCCTCTTCCGAGGTCATTACCCAGCACCATCTGTACATGCTCTAGGGGTAACTTAGGGGCTACAGCTACTATAGCTTTCTCGACTCCGCAGTCGGCAATCAGCTGTACTTCGTGAAGTGGCAACCTGTATTCCTCCCCCACACTGCGTATCCTCACCACTCCCACAGGTGAATCATTAAATTCCTTGGGGAGAATACTCCTGGTCACCATACTTATGTCAGCACCCGTATCTCGAAGCACGGCAACCTCCACTGGGTCTGACTTTCCAAACTTCACGTTGGCCTCGAAAACGAAGGGATGTTCACCCAACTTCATTTCCCAACCATTCACGTTGGGTCCACTATAATATGGGGTGTGAACAAACACTCTCTCCTCTTCCAACATTAGTCCTACATTCCTTTGGTGCTCCTCACACTCGCGGGCATAGTGTCCTTTCACACCACAGTTGTAGCATCGGCTGCCTCCCCTGGGCGGCCACTCGCTAGTCACTCTGGCGGTACCACTTGCAGATGTCCCCTGTGTCCTCCTTGGACTCCTTGTCGTCGTGTCCGGGACTGCAGCACTTGCTCCCGAGCTAGGTCCACTGCTCACAGCTTGGGGCTTCCTCCTCGCGTCTCTTGAGCTCTTGAACCGCGTCACTTCATCGGGCACACTACTCTTGGGAGAGTCCCCACTCGTCCTCGCTCCTCCTGAACTCCTAAGGTTCCCTCCTGACCTGGGGTAAGGCGAGTGTCTGGGCGGCCCCTCCCTCCTGATATGTAGTGCCTCCTCCAGCATGTCGGCTCGGTCCGCTGCAGCCTTCAGGTCCTTAATACCTGCTTCTCTCACCCTTACTCGCAACTCAGGATGGAGCACCGACATGAACTTCTCCATCACTATCAGTCGTTTAACATCATCCACCGACTCCGCTTCCTCCGCCTTCAACCATCGTAGGAATTTCCGTTCCATATCCCTGGCGGTCTCGGCGTAAGTCTTTCCCGACGCTCTCGTACACTCTCTGAACCGCTTCCGGTACATCTCCGGAGTCAGCCGGAATGAGTGGAGAACCGCATTCTTAATCGCGTCATAACTAGTACACTCCTCTAGGTCGAGCATGTTATAGGCTTCCTGGGCCTCACCAGTCAACCTGCCCTGGACCAGAGCAGCCCAATCATCTTCCGGCCACTCCTTCAGAGTTGCTATCCGTTCAAAGTGTTCGAAGAACGCCTCAGCTTCTTGTGGTTCGAACGTAGGTAAGTCACGTTCCCTTACCTTGAGGTCATCCCGCCGTGCAGGTAGTGAGGGCAGACCACGTTCAACGCGACGCAATTCGACTTCTTTCTTTGCCCTTATCTCCTCCAGTCGCAGTTGTCTCTCTCCTTCTTCCCGCTGCAGCCGAGCTTCTCGCTCCTCTCGCTGCAGCTCAGCCGCACGTTCCTCTCGCTGCATTTGCGCTTCTCTCTCCTCTCGTCGCAGCTGGGCTTCCAGTTGCATCTTCATTATTTCCAGTTGCAGGCTCCTCTTACTACAGCTGGACCTTCCACTGCTCCCATGTTCACTGTGAATTCTCTCCACACTGGTAGGCGCTTGGGGAGGCCCTAGTCGGGACGGTTCACCTTGCGACGGCTCTCCTCGGGACGGCTCCTCTTGAGATGGCTCCTCTCCCGTCGCTTCCTCTCGAGCTGTGAGCTGTGCCATGATCTCTATCCTTCGCTCCGCTACCTTAGTCGTCCTCAACCTGATCCCAAAGTGGTTTGCCACTTGTTGGAGCTGGGCCCTGGTACACTCTTCCAAAATTCTCTCGTCCCTTGTGTCAATAAATTTCTTTACTTTGTCCTCCTCCATCTCTATATCATTGAGCATACACGACAGCACAGACAAGTTAGTAGGCACTAATTTCACCGTTTCAGTCCCTTAGCCGGTTGAGTAACAGTACCACCGAATTCACTGGCCACACTGTATTAGTACCCTGGCAACACTTGTCTTGAAATTTGGTCCACACTGTAGCTTGATCCACGCTTCCTGGCGAGGTTCCCAGTTCTTGGCTACTGGGGTTCGGATCCTGGCAAGGTCGCCAGTTCTCTCTGTCACGTGTGGGTGGGCGGTCCGGGGCTCTGCTAACACTCGGCTGCTAGGGGCTCAAAAGGCCCAAATACTCAGCCCCTCCGACTCCCTGGATTCACCGGAGTCTCCTTGGTCACACAAGAGAGGACCAACAATGCCCACCTCCGCAGGTCTTTGCTTCCACCACAAAGGGGTGCCACTGATTCACCCTGGAAGCCCTTCAGTCAAACACGGGGAAACTGCTGTTAACAGTTCCGGCCTAGACCCGTGGGGGAGTGAAGGAAGACTCAGGCTTACCTATAACCATAACCTCCCTGAGTCTTGCCTGCCAGACAATAAAAAGGTTGCAGGAACTCCTTTCCCGCCTGTCTTCTCTATCTTCCTCTTAGCAAGGTCGCCAGCTGGGTTATTATATCTGCACCCCAGCAATGCAGTTCAGTGGGTGTATTATATATCGTTTGTAGCCAGAAATGTATGCTCAATAGAGAAATATCATAAATGGAGGCACACTCAAACACAGTAATAAAATGTGTGGATTTACTGATGCAAATTACATGAACACACACACACAATCACAAGTAATACATGAATATGGAATATGGGTAATGAGTCTGGAGATCGTCAGCCTCTTCTTCCACGACCATCCAACACTCCTTCAACTGGGCAGGAAGACAGGAGTCTCACACTCTCACAGGAGGGCCTCTTCACCACGTCGGCACCTCTTCTTCACTGTCCTGCCATCCATACACACTGTCCTCTCTGACAGTCCTGGACTCAAGCTGCCTTGCAGCCTATTCTACTATTAAAGTAATAAAGTCTTGCTGCCACATACACAAGTAAATATTGTGGCCTAACTAGCCTACTCATACAAGGGGTAATGGGAGGGAAAAATGATCTACCTTACACTCCTGGCTCACGACGCCTGTCCCTCGATGGTGTGAGGTTCCCACGCTTCCTTGGGTCGATCCTCGACGATCCAGGACGTTCCACAGGTCCTCAGGTGTCGTGAAGCCTTCGCGTCGTCGCCGTTCCAATCCCTGAGATTCAGCTGCCCCAATCCTGGTTCATCGATGGGCGCTGAGCTAATCACTATTTTTCCCCACACTCGCCTCCCCCACAGGGCGTCGCTCCTTGTCCTAGGCACGGTGTCGCCCTTCCAAGATTCTCAGTGGATGTGACCCCAGTCACAGCTAGGCTTGCTCGCCCCACCTTCCAGACCTCAACGTCCAGCCAGCGGCGCCGCCCAGCGTCGTCGCCGACTATTTTCCAAGTTTGGCACTTCTCTGCTCACTGAACTTGGTTCCTCTTTGGCTTCCCAGAAGCGCAGGGTCTCCAATAACTGTGATGGGCAGCGAAGGCCAGCTCAATCCACTGATCAAGGCTTGCAGAGCCTCCAATCCCTGAGAGCAGACCGAGGCGCGTCCTGTCGCTTCCACGGTCAGTACAACTCTGACGTTGGCGCCGCCCGGGGCACTCGGTGACGTCATGGCGGGCCCTGATTTGTCGCCCGCGACCTACGTTGGCCAATCCGCGATCGGCTTGTGTCCCTTCCAAAAGGTCATATCTGCCGTAGGGGATACTGTTTCATTTTATATCAGGGCGCCAACTTTCCTTTATTTACAACTTATAATACAACTTCCTTTCCTTAACTGGCAGCCGGTCTGGTCGCCACATATATCATTGGACTCCCTGAACCTCAGAGAATCAGTAGGGAGAGCTGATATGACTCTTTAAGCCGGCAAACGAAAGAAATAGGAGAGGGCACCGTAACACTATATGTAGGGCATTATTGTTTAAGTGTATGGGTTACCCCCAGTGATTCATATTCATTCCTTATGTGGAGGTCATCAATAATCTGTGTGGGAATGTTGTTATTTACTAAAGTAATGAGGCCCCGTTTCCTTTCCCTTCAGGGCAGGGAGTACTTGCGTACTTGCGCCCCTTTCCCTTGTTCGCCTTCCTCTTCCTTGTTCATTCTCCCCCTCCCCCGTTGCCTCATCTCCCCTTCTTCCCCATTGAACCTTAGGCGAGTCAAGTGTCCCTTCCCGTATCTTGGATAAGACAGGCTGGAACTTATTTCATCCAATTCTGTGAACACAGCTCGCTGTGGGCCAGGTCTGGTGTTTGTCGCCAACTACAAAGAGGCCTTGTTCCTTCGGGCTGCTGGGTACAGCTGACACGACTCTATGGGCATTTCATGTATCTTTCAAGCAGACCTGGAAGGTGATTGGCTGTAGATAGGTGCCAAGCCCTTTCTGGCCCTTGAGAGCCAGACCTCAGGCCTAGTTTTTAAATGATTGGCAGTAGCCAAAAATAATAGGAGAAGCCCAGGCGCTGTATTAGTTGTGGGAGGAGCTATCTTTCCAATGGTAACCTTGTGAACAAATTTTAAGTTAGTGTGTCTTGGGGACAAGTGCAAGGGACCTGAGGGAAAGATCCATTCAACATCTGTGGCCGGTAATTGCAGGATAAGGTAAGGTGCTCTTGAGAACTCATGTTCCATCAGTGATATACCATTGCCTCGTAGGACTTAATTACAGCATGGATATAAATACGTGTCTTTTGTTAAATATAGTGCTGAGTAATGTATTTTGGTGTTTAGATATATTCACTCCCTTTTTTTATTATCTGAGTCGTTATATTTCTGGTTTACATGCTGTACTGGAAGTCCCCTATGTTCTCCATTTAATGGCAATTAAAGTTGCTCTTGAATCTAAACAAATAAAGTAAAGAATGTTCTATAAATTAATTCCCAAGCAGTATTGCCAAGATTCCTACGCCCTTCGAGTTCATAATTATTGATTTCTGTCCATCCTAGGAGATCAGTAATGCAGGCACATTCAGGTTTCAGGTTCAGGAAGGTGGTAGCAGCCTTAAGTTAAGTTTTTATTTAATTGAAATAAATAATATCTCTTTATTGTAGCTTCCACCATTTAATGTTTCAGTTTAACTGTTAGCTGGGAGTTCAGTGAGGATCGCAGTGATCCTGACAGGATACTTCAACGAAAATGCTGGAGTACCCCAGGGCTCAGTTCTCTCAGTACAACGACCCTATATATACGCTACATAAATGACATTCCGAACCCAAGATACTGGACCTCTATGACCCTCTGTTATGATGACGACGTAATCCAACTGATCTCTTGATACTCGATTGACACCATCACCCACAAAGCACAGGAAGAAATACACAAAGTAACCTTCTGGGAAAATGACTGGCGGATGAAAACAAACCGTAACAAATCCAAAATCATTCACTTCTTCTATAACAAACGAGAAGAGCCAGCTCCACTAAACCTTTACTGACAATCATCTGACCCAGCCAACATCATGAGAGCAAACAACATCAGTCTTGGGCCTAACATTAGACCACAACCGCCGCTTACACACACACATAATATCTAAAAAAAGTCATATCCTCAAAAGCGCTAAAAACTCTTCCCCCTCAGACACGCCTCCCAAGCCACCCAACTCTACCTTTACAAGACACTCATTCTCCCACTCCTTACATACACACCCAGCCCACTATCACTCGCAAAACCAACAAAATAAAAGAAACTCCAAGGCACCCAGAACAGACCCCCGAGATGGGTGTTCGACACTCACTGGCAGGACTTCACCACTAGTGAAGCTCTGCACGGATGGGCGAACACCCCGTCACTGAACATGGTCTGGGACACCATGGGGAAAAACAGATCACAAGAAGTCACACGTTTCACAACAACTACGACACTTTCCTCAAAAACACCCCTCAGTAGATCTAGAAATATGCACAACCTGTTTAACCTGATCTACGACCCACCCCCTGCTCCTATATTCCAATGACACTCGCCTCCTCCAAAACCACTCCTCAAAATATCTAGCTCCTAACTACCCCAGACTCCTTAACTCTTTTCCCCTCTTTAGTGGAGGGGGGGGGGAAGGTGCTAACTCCCGTTTAGCAGTGACTCTGAGGGGGGGAGGAGAAGGTGCTAGCTCCCGTTTAGCAGTGACTCTGAGGGGGGGGGGCAGGAGAAGGTGCTAACTCTCGTTTAGCAGTGACTCTGAAGGGGGGGGGGAGGAGAAGGTGCTAACTCCCGTTTAGCAGTGACTCTGAGGGGGGGGGGGCAGGAGAAGGTGCTAACTCCCGTTTAGCAGTGACTCTGAAGGGGGGGGGGAGGAGAAGGTGCTAACTCCCGTTTAGCAGTGACTCTGAAGGGGGGGGGGAAAGAAAAGGTGCTAACTCCCGTTTAGCAGTGACTCTGAGGGTGGGGGGGACATGATGTTGACTAGTGGATCAAACCTCTGCTGGTGTGAGCCTCCAGGACTCACTCAGCTGAGGGCTGCTATCTCCGTGGGTGCGCTGAAAAGACGTCTAGTCCTGGCTCTTTATCTCAACCTAAAAACCCTTCCTCTCCCCCCACCACTAATTCTTCCCCCCCGTCCCCATTTACCCGCTCACCCCATGGGGTACCTTGTCCTATATATAATTCGTATCGATTAAGGTAGAAATTGAGGTGTGGGTGGTTTCCCGGGAAGGGGAAGTGGTTGGAAGCCCTCAGGGATGGGGAAGTGGTGGTGGCTGGCTACACTGCTCGTGACCATGGCCCATGCCTGATTGCCCTCCTGACCCTGGGTTCTCCTATTCACTGATTGATCACTACACCAGACGGTTGCCGGTCTATTGTCCTGGTCTGGACCCTGGCTTGCTGCGGTACTGTCCACGGAGCCATTCCCGTCTCTGTTCACTGGTCCACCTGCGGCTTGATTCGGTGTTCCTCTCGAGCCCCGTCAATCAGGCCTCAAGGTGCAATAACTGTTCCAGGTATGGTGGGGGGGCTGCTTACAGTTGACACATTTAGGCATTACCCCGCCACCCTCACCCGGTGTAAGCTTAGCCAAACATTGCTTGGTGTCGTGAGAGCCACTGCAACACTCACACCTAGTTGGGCGATCACATTGCCACGTTCTGTGATCCCACCGTTGACAGTTGCCACATAAAGATGGGCTGCCAATATACCTCTCCACCTTGCACGCCATCATGCCTGATAATTTAATGACTGGGGGCAGGTCTCCCTTCCAAAGAGTTATTGTTTGATTTTTGGGCAGTCCCTCTAGTCCAGTGTTGCGCCTGACCCAGACAGTCTCTTCACAGTCCTCGAGATATTCCACTGCAACATGAATACTGTTGTCTTTGAGTATAATTTTAGTTGGTCTTGTCTGTGGGTTTGCTTCCAACAATTTAACATTCTTTTCTTGATACTCATTGCTGGTCTATATGAAGAGCTTCACTGGTTAAGAGGCGGGATCAAAGAGCTGAAGCCCAACCCCAGCAATCACAATTAGGTGTGTACAGGGTCGTTACCGTCCCGTGGTTCTTGAGATGAAGTGCCTGTCTTCACACTGTACACCTGTCACCCGGCCTGACACACCCACCGCGGTACACCTGTCAAACGGCCTGACACACCCACCGCGGTACACCTGTCACCCGTGCTGACACACACACACACCGATACACTTGTCACCCGTTTTAACACACACACACACCCTGGTACACCTGTCACCCGTGCTGACACACACACACACCGGTACACCTGTCACCCGTGCTGACACACACACACCCCGATACACTTGTCACCCGTTTTAACACACACACACACCCTGGTACACCTGTCACCCGTGCTGACACACACACACCCCGGTACACCTGTCACCCGTGCTGACACACACACACCCCGGTACACCTGTCTCCCGTGCTGACACACACACACACCGGTACACCTGTCACCCGTGCTGACACACACACCCCGGTACACCTGTCTCCCGTGCTGACACACACACACCCCGGTACACCTGTCACCCGTGCTGATACACACACACCCCGGTACACCTGTCTCCCGTGCTGACACACACACACACCCCGGTACACCTGTCCCCCGTGCTGACACACACACACACCCTGGTACACCTGTCTCCCGTGCTGACACACACACACACCCCGGTACACCTGTCACCCGTGCTGACACACACACACCCCGGTACACCTGTCTCCCGTGCAGACACACACACACCCTGGTACACCTGTCACCCGTGCTGACACACACACACCCCGGTACACCTGTCTCCCGTGCTGACACACACACCCCGGTACACCTGTCACCCGTGCTGACACACACACACCCCGGTACACTTGACACCCGTGCTGACACACACACACACACCCCGGTACACCTGTCACCCGTGCTGACACACACACACCCCGGTACACCTGTCTCCCGTGCTGACACACACACACCCCGGTACACCTGTCACCCGTGCTGACACACACACACCCCGGTACACCTGTCTCCCGTGCAGACACACACACACCCTGGTACACCTGTCAACCGTGCTGACACACACACACCCCGGTACACCTGTCTCCCGTGCTGACACACACACCCCGGTACACCTGTCACCCGTGCTGACACACACACACCCCGGTACACTTGACACCCGTGCTGACACACACATACACACCCCGGTACACTTGTCACCCGTGCTGACACACACACACCCCGGTACACCTGTCTTCCGTGCTGACACACACACACCCCGGTACACCTGTCTCCCGTGCTGACACATACACACCCCTGTACACCTGTCTCTGGTGCTGACACACACACACCCCGGTACACCTGTCTCCCGTGCTGACACACACACACCCCGGTACATCTGTCTCTGGTGCTGACACACACACACCCCGGTACACCTGTCACCCGTGCTGACACACACACCCTGGTACACTTGTCACCCGTGCTGACACACACACACCCCGGTACACCTGTCTCCCGTGCTGACACACACACACCCCGGTACACCTGTCTCCCGTGCTGACACATACACACCCCTGTACACCTGTCACCCGTGCTGACACACACACACCCTGGTACACTTGTCTCCCGTGCTGACACACACACACCCCGGTACACCTGTCACCCGTGCTGACACACACACACCCTGGTACACTTGTCTCCCGTGCTGACACACACACACCCTGGTACACTTGTCTCCCGTGCTGACACACACACACACCCCGGTACACCTGTCACCCGTGCTGACACACACACACACCCTGGTACACCTGTCACCCGTGCTGACACACACACCCCGGTACACCTGTCACCCGTGCTGACACACACACACCCCGGTACACTTGTCACCCATGCTGACACACACACACCCTGATACACTTGTCACCCGTGCTGACACACACACCCTGGTACACCTGTCACCCGTGCTGACACACACACCCTGGTACACCTGTCACCCGTGCTGACACACACACACCCCGGTACACCTGTCTCCCGTGCTGACACATACACACCCCTGTACACCTGTCACCCGTGCTGACACACACACACCCCGGTACACCTGTCTCCCGTGCTGACACACACACACACCGGTACACCTGTCACCCGTGCTGACACACACACACACACCGGTACACCTGTCACCCGTGCTGACACACACACACACCGGTACACCTGTCTCCCGTGCTGACACACACACACACCGGTACACCTGTCACCCGTGCTGACACACACACACACCGGTACACTTGTCACCCGTGCTGACACACACACACACCGGTACACCTGTCTCCCGTGCTGACACATACACACCCCTGTACACCTGTCACCCGTGCAGACACACACACACCGGTACACCTGTCTCTGGTGCTGACACACACACACACACCGGTACACCTGTCACCCGTGCTGACACACACACACCCCGGTACACCTGTCTCCCGTACTGACACATACACACCCCTGTACACCTGTCACCCGTGCTGACACACACACACACCGGTACACCTGTCTCCCGTGCTGACACACACACACACCGGTACACCTGTCACCCGTGTTGACACACACACACACACCGGTACACCTGTCACCCGTGCTGACACACACACACACCCAGGTACACCTGTCACCCGTGCTGACACACACACACCCCGGTACACCTGTCACCCGTGCTGACACACACACATCCCGGTACACCTGTCACCCGTGCTGACACACACACACACACCGGTACACCTGTCACCCGTGCTGACACACACACACCCCGGTACACCTATCACCCGTGCTGACACCCACACACCCCGGTACACCTGTCTCCCATGCTGACACACACACACCCCGGTACACCTGTCACCCGTGCTGACACACACATACCCCGGTACACCTGTCTCCCGTGCTGACACACACACACCCCGGTACACCTGTCTCCCGTGCTGACACACACACACACACCCCGGTACACCTATCACCCGTGCTGACACACACACACCCCGGTACACCTGTCACCCGTGCTGACACACACACACACCCCTGTACACCTGTCACCCGTGCTGACACACACACACACAGACGTGTACACAACTGTACGAACACACAGGTGTTGTCCCCCTCCCCCGGTACACTCAACCCGCATGGTAAACACTGACTTCTTAATCACGGCTCTTAGGATAGTATAGAGCTTAATCACGGCTCTTAGGATAGTACAGAGCTTAATCACGGCTCTTAGGATAGTACAGAGCTTAATCACGGCTCTTAGGTTAGTATAGAGCTTAATCACGCTCTTAGGATAGTATAGAGCTTAATCACGGCTCTTAGGATAGTATAGAGCTTAATCACGGCTCTTAGGATAGTATAGAGCTTAATCACGGCTCTTAGGATAGTATACAGCTTAATCACGGCTCTTAGGATAGTACAGAGCTTAATCACGGCTCTTAGGATAGTATAGAGCTTAATCACGGCTCTTAGGATAGTATAGAGCTTAATCACGGCTCTTAGGATAGTATAGAGCTTAATCACGGCTCTTAGGATAGTATAGAGCTTAATCACGGCTCTTAGGATAGTACAGAGCTTAATCACGGCTCTTAGGATAGTATAGAGCTTAATCACGGCTCTTAGGATAGTATAGAGCTTAATAACAGCTCTTAGGATAGTATAGAGCTTAATCACGGCTCTTAGGATAGTACAGAGATTAATCACGGCTCTTAGGATAGTACAGAGATTAATTAGTGGTAGCTAGAGCACTTCCCCGCTTTAGCGACGACGTCCGGAGTCGTTCATTAAAATATTTCTTAAAAATTTAAATTTTATCTGATCAATCTGGTAATGGTTTCAAAATGAGCGCCTTTAGATTGCACACAATTTAGCACTTTCGCACCCATATGTCGCTTGAGCACGACATATTTTTTTTCTCTTGAATGCACCTCAAGCGGCATTTGAAAAAATATTTCTATAAAATCCAATTCATATCCGATCGACTTGGGGATAGTATAAAAATGTTTGCCATTAAATTTTCGTTTTTTTTAACAGCCTCATAGCCTATTTGGGAGAACGGCATCTACGTGGTAAGACCATTGTATTGTTGACACGACCAGTGTAATCGACGTAGTTTTTGATTTGGTGCCGGTCTAACGCATCCTTGTGTGACATTTTATACATATGTTTTTCTAGAACATTCTATTGCGAAGACATCGGTACAAAAATTAAGTGCATACTACGAAAATTAAGGTCAGGACAGTGAAAAGAATTTACACTTTTCAATAGGTGTTTCGCCTATCTGCAGTCAGGTATGTGGTAAGAGGTAACACTTCAGCCACTTCCCACACTCTTGCGGGTGGGCCGCTACCATGATTCTACATTTATATGCATATGTCCGTGTAGGGAATTTTATTGCGATCTCAGTGATACCAAATTTAACGCTGTAGGACAAGTGTGGAGTTGACAACCCTGAAGAGAATAGAAACATTTCGTCGCTGTTTGGGGCTCATGGCTAGTGATCGACGTAGTTCTTTATTTGGCGCTGGTCTAATTCATGCTTTGGTCACATTTTATACTTGTGTTCTTCTATAACATTCTATTGCGAACACATTGGTACAAAAATGAAAAACGTACATCAATAATTAAGGTCAGGACAGTGAAAGAGTATACACATTTCAATAGGTGTTTCCCTGATCTGCTGTCAGGTATGTGGTAAGAGGTAACACTTCAGCCACTTCCCACACTCTTGAGAGTGGGTCGCGATCATGATTCTACATTTATATGCATATGTCCGTGTAGGGAATTTTATTGCGGTCACAGTGATATCAAAATTAACGACATAGAACAATTCCGGGGTTGACAAACATGAAAAGATCATAAACATTTCAGCGCGGTTTGACGCTCCCGGCTAACGATCGCCATAGTTTTTTATTTGGTGCGGGTCTCATGTCGAGTTTGGTGAAATTTTACATATGTATTCCTCTAGAGCATTCTCTTGTGAACAAATTGATACTAAATTTAAATACATACATGGAATATTAAGGTGAGCAGACCGCAAAGATTATAAACAATTTAGTGCCGCCGCTTGGTCGCCCGAAACGAACAGCCCACACCCAGAAAGTATACAGTTTACTCTAGGGAGCGCGAAGTTACCTGGTTGATACCGTGTTACCTGGTTGATGGGGTTCTGGGAGTTCTTCTACTCCCCAAGCCCGGCCCGAGGGCAGGCTTGACTTGTGAGAGTTTGGTCCAATAGGCTGTTGCTTAGAGTGGCCCGCAGGCCCACATACCCACCACAGCCCGGTTGGTCCGGCACTCCTTGGAGGAATAAATCTAGTTTCCTCTTGAAGATGTCCACGGTTGTTCCGGCAATATTTCTTATGCTTGCTGGGAGGACGTTGAACAACCGCGGACCTCTGATGTCTATACAGTGTTCTCTAATTGTGCCTATGGCACCTCTGCTCTTCACTGGTTCTATTCTACATTTTCTTCCATATCGTTCACTCCAGTACGTTGTTATTTTTCTGTGTAGATTTGATACTTGGCCCTCCAGTATCTTCCAGGTGTATATTATTTGATATCTCTCTCGTCTTCTTTCTAGTGAGTACATTTGGAGGGTTTTGAGACGATCCCAATAATTTAGGTGCTTTATTGCGTCTATGCGTGCCGTATATGTTCTCTGTATTCCCTCTATTTCAGCAATCTCTCCTGCTCCGAAGGGGGAAGTGAGTACTGAGCAGTACTCAAGACGGGACAACACAAGTGCCTTGAAGAGTACAACCATTGTGATGGGATCCCTGGATTTGAAAGTTCTCGTAATCCATTCTATCATTTTTCTGGCTGTCGCAATATTTGCTTGGTTATGCTCCTTAAACGTTAGGTCGTCAGACATTATTATTCCCAAATCCTTTACATGCTGTTTTCCTACTATGGGTACATTTGATTGTGTTTTGTACTCTGTATTATGTTTAAGGTCCTCATTTTTACCGTACCTGAGTACCTGGAATTTATCACTGTTAAACATCATGTTATTTTCTGATGTCCAGTCGAAAACTTTATTAATATCAGCTTGAAGTTTTTCAATGTCTTCAGCCGAGGTAATTTTCATACTGATTTTTGTGTCATCTGCAAAGGATGATACGAAGCTGTGACTTGTATTTTTGTCTATATCTGATATGAGAATAAGGAAAAGCAGCGGTGCAAGGACTGTACCCTGAGGTACAGAGCTTTTAACTGCACTTGGACTAGATTTGATATGGTTGACCGTTACTCGCTGAGTCCTGTTTGACAGAAAACTGAGTATCCAGCGTCCAAATTTACCGGTTATTCCCATTGACTTCATTTTGTGTGCTATCACGCCATGGTCACATTTATCGAAAGCCTTTCCGAAGTCCGTGTATATCACATCACCATTCCGTTTCTCTTCTAATGCCTCAGTGACTTTGTCGTAGTGCTCAAGTAGCTGTGAGAGGCACGATCTTCCCGCTCGAAATCCATGTTGGCCTGGGTTGTGAAGGTCATTCGTCTCCATGAAATTGGTGACCTGACTCCTAATCACTCTCACAAATACTTTTATGATGTGCGATGTTAGTGCAACTGGTCTATCTTTAGTCCCACTCTCCTAAATCCTTGGCACTACTTCAAGGCCGCTGGCTTCTCCCGCTCACGTTACAGAAGTCTTTCAGAGTCCAATGTTCGCTATCCTGACACACTCACAGTAACCAGTGACTGTGTCCCAGTACTAGCAGGTGTCCTGGTGATGATATCCTGACACACTCACAGTAACCAGTGATTGTGTCCCGGTACTAGCAGGTGTCCTGGTGATGATATCCTGACACACTCACAGTAACCAGTGATTGTGTCCCAGTACTAGCAGGTGTCCTGGTGATGATATCCTGACACACTCACAGTAACCAGTGACTGTGTCCCGGTACTAGCAGGTGTCCTGGTGATGATATCCTGACACACACAGTAACCAGTGACTGTGTCCCAGTACTAGCAGGTGTCCTGGTGATGATATCCTGACACACTCACAGTAACCAGTGATTGTGTCCCAGTACTAGCAGGTGTCCTGGTGATGATATCCTGACACACTCACAGTAACCAGTGACTGTGTCCCAGTACTAGCAGGTGTCCTGGTGATGATATCCTGACACACTCACAGTAACCAGTGACTGTGTCCCAGTACTAGCAGGTGTCCTGGTGATGATATCCTGACACACTCACAGTAACCAGTGACTGTGTCCCAGTACTAGCAGGTGTCCTGGTGATGATATCCTGACACACTCACAGTAACCAGTGACTGTGTCCCAGTACTAGCAGGTGTCCTGGTGATGATATCCTGACACACTCACAGTAACCAGTGACTGTGTCCCAGTACTAGCAGGTGTCCTGGTGATGATATCCTGACACTCACAGTAACCAGTGATTGTGTCCCGGTACTAGCAGGTGTCCCGGTGATGATATCCTGACACACTCACAGTAACCAGTGATTGGGTCCTGATACTCGAGGGCCTCTAATCTGCTAACTTTTCTATGATGTTTACTGTCCAGGAAAACGCCTACATCCTCCATCCCCCCCCCCCCCCTAAGAGGAGGCAATACCACCGTTATACAAATGTGGCCCCTGTGACAGTGGTGTCTCCTCAGAGGAGGCAATGTGGGCCCCTGTGTCAGTGGTGTCTCCTCAGAGGAGACAATGTGGGCCCTGTGACAGTGGTGTCTCCTCAGAGGAGACAATGTGGGCCCTGTGACAGTGGTGTCTCCTCAGAGGAGACAATGTGGGCCCCTGTGTCAGTGGTGTCTCCTCAGAGGAGACAATGTGGGCCCTGTGGCAGTGGTGTCTCCTCAGAGGAGACAATGTGGGCCCTGTGACAGTGGTGTCTCCTCAGAGGAGACAATGTGGGCCCTGTGACAGTGGTGTCTCCTCAGAGGAGACAATGTGGGCCCCTGTGACAGTGGTGTCTCCTCAGAGGAGACAATGTGGGCCCCTGTGACAGTGGTGTCTCCTCAGAGGAGACAATGTGGGCCCTTTGACAGTGGTGTCTCCTCAGAGGAGACAATGTGGGCCCTGTGACAGTGGTGTCTCCTCAGAGGAGACAATGTGGGCCCTGTGACAGTGGTGTCTCCTCAGAGGAGACAATGTGGCCCCTGTGATAGTGGTGTCTCCTCAGAGGAGACAATGTGGCCCCTGTGACAGTGGTGTCTCCTCAGAGGAGACAATGTGGGCCCTGTGACAGTGGTGTCTCCTCAGAGGAGACAATGTGGGTCCTGTGACAGTGGTCTCTCCTCAGAGGAGACAATGTGGGCCCTGTGACAGTGGTGTCTCCTCAGAGGAGACAATGTGGGCCCTGTGACAGTGGTGTCTCCTCAGAGAGACAATGTGGGCCCTGTGACAGTGGTGTCTCCTCAGAGAGACAATGTGGGCCCTGTGACAGTAGTGTCTCCTCAGAGGAGACAATTTGGCCCCTGTGACAGTGGTGTCTCCTCAGAGGAGACAATGTAGGCCCTGTGACAGTGGTGTCTCCTCAGAGGAGACAATGTGGGCCCTGTGACAGTGGTGTCTCCTCAGAGGAGACAATGTGGGTCCTGTGACAGTGGTCTCTCCTCAGAGGAGACAATGTGGGCCCTGTGACAGTGGTGTCTCCTCAGAGGAGACAATGTGGCCCCTGTGACAGTGGTGTCTCCTCAGAGGAGACAATGTAGGCCCTGTGACAGTGGTGTCTCCTCAGAGGAGACAATGTGGTCCCTGTGACAGTGGTGTCTCCTCAGAGGGGACAATGTGGCCCCTGTGACAGTGGTGTCTCCTCAGAGGAGAAAATGTGGGCCCCTGACAGTGGTGTCTCCTCAGAGGAGACAATGAGGGCCCTGTGACAGTGGTGTCTCCTCAGAGGAGACAATGTGGCCCCTGTGACATTGGTGTCTCCTCAGAGGAGACAATGTGGGCCCTGTGACAGTGGTGTCTCCTCAGAGGAGACAATGTGGGCCCCTGTGACAGTGGTGTCTCCTCAGAGGAGACAATGTAGCCCCTGTGACAGTGGTGTCTCCTCAGAGGAGACAATGTGGGCCCCTGTGACAGTGGTGTCTCCTCAGAGGAGACAATGTGGCCCCTGTGACAGTGGTGTCTCCTCAGAGGAGACAATGTGGCCCCCTGTGACAGTGGTGTCTCCTCAGAGGAGACAATGTTGGCCCTATGACAGTGGTGTCTCCTCAGAGTGGGCAATGTGGGCCCTGTGACAGTGGTGTCTCCTCAGAGGAGACAATGTGGGCCCTGTGACAGTGGTGTCTCCTCAGTGGAGACAATGTGGGCCCCTGTGACAGTGGTGTCTCCTCAGAGGAGACAATGTGGGCCCTGTGACAGTGGTGTCTCCTCAGAGGAGACAATGTTGGCCCCTGTGACAGTGGTGTCTCCTCAGAGGAGACAATGTGGGCCCTGTGACAGTGGTGTCTCCTCAGAGGAGACAATGTTGGCCCCTGTGACAGTGGTGTCTCCTCAGAGGAGACAATGTTGGCCCCTGTGACAGTGGTGTCTCCTCAGAGGAGACAATGTGGCCCCTGTGACAGTGGTGTCTCCTCAGAGGAGACAATGTGGGCCCCTGTGACACTGGTGTCTCCTCAGAGGAGAAAATGTGGCCCCTGTGACAGTGGTGTCTCCTCAGAGGAGACAATGTGGGCCCTGTGACAGTGGTGTCTCCTCAGAGGAGACAATGATGGCCCCTGTAACAGTGGTGTCTCCTCAGAGGAGACAATGTTGGCCCCTGTGACAGTGGTGTCTCCTCAGAGGAGACAATGTGGGCCCTGTGACAGTGGTGTCTCCTCAGAGGAGACAATGTGGGCCCCTGTGACAGTGGTGTCTCCTCAGAGGAGACAATGTTGGCCCTGTGACAGTGGTGTCTCCTCAGAGGAGGCAATGTGGCCCCTGTGACAGTGGTGTCTCCTCAGAGGAGACAATGTGGCCCCCTGTGACAGTGGTGTCTCCTCAGAGGAGACAATGTGGCCCCTGTGACAGTGGTGTCTCCTCAGAGGCAATGTGGGGCCCCTGTGACAGTGGTGTCTCCTCAGAGGAGACACCACTGTTTATACTTACCATTCAACACTACCCTTCACCACCCTCCCTACCCTTCACCACCTTCCCTCCCCTTCACCACCTTCCCTATTCATCACCACCTTCCCTACCCTTCACCACCTCCCCTACCCTTCACCACCTTCCCTACCCTTCACCACCTTCCCTACCCATCACCACCTTCCCTACCCTTCACCACCTTCCCTACGCTTCAACACCTTCCCTACCCTTCACCACCTTCCCTACCCTTCACCACCTTCCCTACCCATCACCACCTTCCCTACCCTTCAACACTTTTCCTACCTTCACCACCTTCCCTACCCTTCAACACCTTTCCTACCCTTCACCACCTTCCCTACCCTTCACCACCTTCCCTACCCTTCACCACCTTCCCTACCCTTCAACACCTTCCCTACCCTTCACCACCTTCCCTACCCTTCACCACCTTCCCTACCCTTCAACACTTTTCCTACCTTCACCACCTTCCCTACCCTTCACCACCTTCCCTACCCTTCACCACCTTCCCTACCCTTCAACACTTTTCTAACCCTCACCACCTTCCCTACCCTTCACCACCTTCCCTACGCTTCAACACCTTCCCTACCCTTCACCACCTTCCCTACGCTTCAACACCTTCCCTACCCTTCACCACCTTCCCTACCCTTCATTACCTTCCCTACCCTTCACCACCTTCCCTACCCTTCATCACCTTCCCTATCCTTCAACACCTTCCCTACCCTTCACCACCTTCCCTACCCTTCACCACCTTCCCTACCCTTCACCCAACCCGTTCTCGTTATAGCACGTCACATTCTGACGTATACTTTACCTAAGGACAAAAACTGATGTACAAGAAGATTGTTGCGGCTCGCGAAACTGAGGTGATGTCCCGTTTTCTGTTCTTGGTGATGTTTGGTGAGATGTGGATGTGAGTGTTGGCGGCAGGGCAGCAATGGCCTTATTCTGTATATTTATAGTGGGCCTTAAAGTGGGTGGGCCGACAAGCAGCTCCACATCTCACCAAACATCACCGGGTGACGACCACCCTGGAAATTTAGCTTGTTGGTGTTTCCATTGATAACAAGTCGGTTTTTTTCCAGTGCCTTATTCAAAAGAAAAAGTTTCTAAAACAGTTGGCATTCTTTCTAAAATCAGATATTATGTACCTCGGCCTTGCTTGTAACGCTCTATTACTCTCTCATCTATCCTTATCTCAACTATGGTATATGTGCTTGGGGTTCTATTACCCAAAATTATCTTCGTCCTCTAATTACTCCATATAAATTAGCTATTAGAACAATAACAAACTCTGGCTCTAGACAGCACCCTGACATTTTTAAATTTTTAATTTGTTAGATATTATGTCACTGCACATCCTCTCATGTGTACTCTATATATATTAAACTCTGAACTGTAATGCCAATCCTGACCTTAAACGCTTCCTAAAGGGTTGTAACAGAACTCTTGGGGGCACCACACTAGAAACAAATATCTATTTCATAATGCAAGATTGCGACTTAACCAAACTAGAAACGCTATGCAAATGAAGGGACCCAGAATGTGGAATGACCTTCCCAATCACGTCAAAGACTGTCATCTCTCAACCAGTTTAAGAGAAGCACTAAGTACTACCTAATCGACTCCATGTAACATTCCTTACCTCCTAAATGTCAACCTATGTCTTCCTATTATCAAACATCATTAATGACTAACTTGTAAAACTGCTAATAACTGACATGTATAAACTTAAGAAAATTGTAGTCTGTCAGTTTATTTACTCAAAATTACTATCGCTCGTCAGTTGCAATTGTTGTTGTTAATTCGACATGTAATTATGGTAATTCTTTCATTTACTTCAGTTCACTTCATGCTTTTGATCTCATTTAGTCTTAAGTCTTAGTTTTT